>NC_134375.1:17468333-17640000 GCF_035582795.1 Mycteria americana | reverse complement strand
GAGCTCTCTCTTCTCCGATCGGGCGACCTCCGCGGCTCCGTGAGTCTCTCCAGCGACCGCCGGCGGCGGCTGGGCGACCGCTCTCTGCGCCTCTCGGGGGAGAGGTCTCTCCTCCTCTCGTGTCGCTCCCGCCTCTCCAAAGTGTTGTCGGCGCTCCTCGTCCCTTCCCTCCGCTTTTCGGGAGACCTCCTCTTCTGCCCGTTCACCACCGCCCTCTCCGGCTGCCTCTCGTGCCTCCTCTCCGGCGACCTCTCCGTCCTCCTGCCTGGCACATGGTCGTTGGTTTTAGAAGTCCCATTCCAAGTGTGGTGTTCATTGGGATGTCTGCTAAACTCTCTGCTGCCTTTTAGGTCTCTAACATAAGTCCGCTTGTCCCCATGTTGTGATGATTTGTGAAGGTCTGGTGGATAACTGGACTCCGATGATGGGTGCTGCCGTCGGTCGGATGGCACGGGTTTCATTTCCGATACATTTTGTGAACCTGTGGCGGGACTGTTCCTGTCACTGCTGGGGTCTGAAAGAAAATAACAGCAAAGCGTTTGGTACCGATGCCTTCCGCAGCGCCGTGACACCACTTATCACTCTTCAGACTTCATTAGTGACAAAAACAAACAACTGTTAAAGCAGTCAGCGAAGGCTAACCAAAGCTTTTGTTAATTTAACTGCGAACAACGAGAGTTACAGGTTAGTACTGGTGCTGCTCTGTTCGTTAGCCATGTTTTGGTCCAAGCCGATATCATCTTTATGCTCTTCTTGTCATGGGGCATTTTACATTTTCCCCAAGCCCAATTCATAATGTTTCGGTTACACTACTTTCTTTCCAGTGGAAAAAAAAGATATTGTAGTTCAGGTTGTTGGCTGTTTTTTTAACAGTTTCCAATAAAGAGGGCCTTTAGGAAATGATATTTTTCTTTTAAGTCTTTTGAAAGAACTGCCTTCCAGGTGTGGGAGGCCTTGTCTCAAATAGCAGAAAATGTACAGAAAATAGAATTGATTAGTAAGTTTTCACCTCGTAAAATAACATTTTGAAGGTGTGAGAATTAGACCGTAATAATGCAATTTCCATTTCATTTAAGACATTACTTAATCTCACTTAGTTCTACCATGTTATGAAAAGTCCTAGGGTAGATTTTGGTTTTGCCACAATGATTCGAACAACGATGACAGAAGTTATGATTGTTTCATATCAAAGCAATGGAAAGATATCGTAATATGTAGGATGGCTTTGATTAATACCTAATCTCCAGTTCATTATTTTTAATGTAGTATTTCAGGTAAAATACATCTGAGCTACTTCTGCGAGACAAACTGCAAAGCACAAGAAAAAACACAACCCCAAAACTAAAAACCAGCCCTGTGCTGCAGCTAAGCTACAATTACTCATGTCATTTGTAACGGATGTTTATGAATGATTCATTATAGACATGGCAAACATTAAAGTAGCTGTGCTGACTTAATGCGAGCGTCGCTTTTATTTGCTTATTGTTTTCTTTTTTTGAAGTAACTTCTGCACAGCAGCTCGGCTGGCGTTAGCTATGCTTCCTGCAGGCTTCCTGCCGCTCGCACCGAGACACCCACCTCGAGGTGGACTGTCCTGACGGCAACGACTGAAAACCCTTACAAACACTTGTGGGGACAGAGTTTTTTTCTGGTTTTCTCCTTTTTGTCTTCCCTCCCCCAAGCCAAACACTCTACATGCTCATTCCTCCTGCCACCACGCAAAGCGTCTCCCATTTGGTGGCATTTGCATTCCTTAGCTTGGGAAGGTCGGTGTGTGCGTGGGCCATGATTTTTGTGATTTCCAGGTGAAACCCGTGTTGCGACTCACGTGTGTGCATTTTGCTTATTAGCATTTTCAGGCAGCAGCTGGGGACCACACCGCTTTTCCGTAGCTGTAAGCACGTGGCTTGCGGCAACCTGGCTATCGCACAAGGTACAAGCGAGGTTTAAACGTGTCCTGTGGTGTACTTACAATTCAGGGGACGCAGGGTGCTCGGAATGAATTGCTGTACATATAAAATATAGCGAAGCGGAAAGCAATGTGAGGGAATTAGGCCACAGCACAAAAACACCTAATATTGATTTTAGCTACAAACCGTAGTTTGATTATGGCCCATAAGGTAGAAGCAAGACTCCCCGAGCTTGTCATTTCTCATACATGCAGCGATATTAGGAGGTATCATCGCTGAGGAAGGAAGAGCCCAGCACCAAGAAAAGTAAGAGAAAGAGAAAGAGAAAAGTAGAAAATTTAGATTCCCTATAATAAAGATGAAAGAAAGAAAAATCTTCATATTTTATCTTAGAATAAAGAAAGTTTATTTTTCCAGTCAGATTGTCTAGGCTTCACCCAAATATAAGGCTGCAAAGACAGCAGTTGTTATTATCGTGACATAAAGAGACATCTAAGAGGTGATTCAATAACCCAGACAACGAGAGCATCCATTCTAAAAGACAGCTGGAACAGCGACACAGAATGTCATAGAAAAAACATTAACAATCAAACAACAACGAAAAATAAAGTCCACCAGAGACCACAACATTAAAAATAAGTACAAAACTCATTACAAAAATATACAGCCTCATAGAGAAGCACGTTCCAATCGAGTCAGAAAAATATTGGAACTTAACATTATTAGAGGAACCATTTGCGACTGCAGCGAACAGAACGAAGAGAGGAAGGAGTCCCAAATGTTACAAGGATATTCTTTACAGTAGTGCAACCCCTGTATATTAAATCCTTGCTTGGAGAATAAACTTTTAGTGGTTTAGCATTAGCCAAAAGAAAATTCGTGGTGGATTTCCATCCTCAGTGCAACAGACATATGCTTTGAGAAGTGAAGCACTTAATTTACAGGGTATTTATGCAGTCTAGCGTATGATACAGTACTGTACATCCAAAGGAGTATAGGAAAAGACAAAAGTAGAAAGAACATTACAGAATTTCAGTGCCATCATTGAACCTTCTGATGTGCTATTTATATTACAGAAGTGTAAACCCACAACTTCCATATTGTTAAACACTTCAATTGTTTGTTGGTTATACTCTGAATTGGTCATTTTAAGTTAAATAATGAGCAGAGTGAGCAGAAACTCTCAAACGTGGTACAGTAAATGAAAAGAAAATCTAGTTCATAAATTGTGCAGAAGGGTTTTGTTTCTGGTTTTAGGACATGGAGTGAATGATAAACACAGAACTTACTGACACAGAAATAACCCAAACACGGGGAGAAAAGTATAAAGGACATCCCTTCAATCATCAGTTTCTATAGAAACCTCAAAGACCTTTGGTTGGGAGTAGCCCTTCATCGAGGGCACAATATTTGACAATTATCTCAAATAAATAAGACATAATTATAATATTAAATAGTGTGCTAAGTTAAGCCACCCAGCAATCCAACCTCCGGGGGAAGAAAAGGAAATCTAATGCAATTCTTAGTAAGAAACGAGGACTGAATGTTTCCCCCAAGACAGACACGAGAGCACCTTTTCATAACCTCCTCACCTTTTCAGACCTTACAAATTAACTAGTTGAAACCAGCAGACAGTTTAAGGGGGGAGAAAAGGGCTCAGGAGGCCAAATCAATACATTTTTGCAGTAAAGCTTTTTTTTCCTTCTTTTTCTTAAATAACTTTATAAATATTTACATAAATATTAAGGGAAGGCAAAAATCTCATAAGCCATCTCGGCATTCATGTCTATGGATACAGACAGGAACTAAGAGAAAAACCTACCAAAAAAAATCACTGCTTCAGAATAATAACTCAGGATCCCAGTTTTTGCATTGATTAGAAGTAGAGACCTATTTGAAACAACAATTCAGCCGCTGAGAAACAGTTTGGCACAGTTCAATGACATTCCTTGTTTGGCTGGACAAGACAATAAGGGTTTTTTTGTTTTGTTTTGTTTTCCTCTCTGATCACCAAAAATACTGCTATGATGATCTTGCCTTACACTGCGCCCCAAGTCCATGGAAGCAAGCAAAGGATGAAATGTGTAGAAAATTCAGCACAAGCGAGGCAATTAACCATATGTTGCAAAGGTTGGTAAGACACTGGTGAGAAAGGAAAATAAAAAAGAATTCCCGCTTCAGATCTTGAGACAAATCATTCATGGAGTGATGCCAGGGAAGAAAGGAATGTTTTCATAGTTTGACCCACCATATTCTGGGACAGAGCCATCTCCACGTTTCAGAAACAGGCGGACCCTGCGGCCACCGTTTTTAATCAGTTCGATGGCCCGAGCATGCTTCATGTTCTTGGTAGTTTCTCCGTTGATCTCTAAGATTTCATCACCAATCTGTCAATGTAATAAAAGAAAAGAGACTAAGATTAGAAACAAGCCCCCATGAGGGCCACCACCAGCACACCACAAAACAATGGCCACAGCAGAGGTGGAAGAACAACTATGCACCAGGTGAAGCTAAATACGCCCAACTCCTTCCAGTGACAGTCCACAAAAAACAGTATGCAGGGGCCTGGGAAACATGAAGACAACAGGGAAAGCTTGAGGTATCAAAAGATTTCATTGCTGCTCTGTAAAACCACCTTGCATTACTGTATTTCTCAATACCTAGAGCTGTGTTAGAACTGGTGTTATTTTATTTTATTTTGATTATTTGTAAGGTCTTTGGTCAAAGTTGTTGCTTGTTTTACAGTTTGCTGTAACTGGGATGTTCAAATAGCTTTTTCAAGTCCGTTTCTCACTTGGATATAGATACCTACTATGAACCAGTAAACCTGCTTTTGTAAATATAATCATTTATCAGGATAGGAAAAGAGGGCTTGGAAGAGCTTGTCAAAGCATTGGCTTCCACAGGGCAGCACTGATTTATTTTAATCAGGGACCTATAAATCTACCCCTAGCAAAAGAATTCTGAAAATGCCCTTTGCGTGATATATCTGGAGAAGAAAAAGACATATGCTGTAAAGTTATCATGCATTCTCAAAGAGAGGAGCAAGGCGTACGTAAAACTTGGCAATTTAATTTTTCTGTAGGCATTTTATAACATGTCCTTGTTACAGTGTTTATAATTCAGATGATATGTGAAGTTAATAGTTAATACTAATCAAAAACTACACTAATTTTGCAATCCATGGCTCTGTATACACGCTCCCTCACCACTCTACCCGCTAGCAGAGGAGAGGATGAGGTGGGACACCTCAATTCTCTACTCACGGCTCCAGCTTTAAAGGAGCTGGCAAAGATTGCGGCTATTACATTTTCATTGCTACAGATACCTTTGTAAGACTTTAAACGTCAGATTATGTATTAGAATTTGGAAACCCGGGTTGGAACAAGGGGGTGAAATCTTCCAAAGCACACACACGGTTACAGACTGTATACAAAGAGTGACAGAAGCCATTGACAGAAGTAAATAGGAACCACTGCTCCTTTCAGTTAACATCTAATTTTCCTCTGAGCTGGCACAGCAGAAGGTGTGCCTGTAGGGGAGAGGCAGGGAAGTCAGCTTATTGCAAAGAAGCGTGGTTTTTAAATCTGTTTGTGCATACCCTCATCTTCCCACATCTCTCAGCTGGACCATCCTCAGCTAGCCGCAACACGTACAGATCCATATTATACTCCCGGCCACCTCGCAGGCTAAAGCCAAACCCTTTGGCTCCTCTTTCCAGCTCAACAGTGTAAAAGTCTTGGTCCTGCTGGAGTGAAGACAATATATGCACAGTTCAACAGAAAGTTAAATGCTGCTCTACTCTCATTTTTAAATTATTTAACCAACAAATATTATTATTTTTGTTACTCATAATTAAAAAAAGAAAATCAGTTGAGTTTTCACACACAGAGTACAATTTCCTGCTTCCTCAGATCCCACCCTGGAATTTGGAGTGCTGGCGGTGGTCCGCAAAGGGCCGTTGGGATCTTTAGGCACCCCTGGTACACAACACCTCCTGGGCCCAGGGCAGAAAGGCACGCTTCTGGAGGGCGGTTAGTGTGCTACCAACTGCAAAGGAAGGCTAGGGCAACTTCACTTCCAGGTCCAGGCTTTAGTTAAATGTCTAAAGGTACCTGGGACGAATCTATACCATGGTGCTGGCTTTTCCTTTTTGCTACCACCTCATCTATTCCTTTGCAAGAAGCTCAGAAGTACACGCATTGTTTTTCACAAATGCTGTTAGCATAGGATGTTTTGAAGTCCCTAATGGAAGAGGTTACTTCTAGGATTGCCAGTGGCAAGGAAAGTTAACAGTGAGATAGATAATCTCTCTAATAAGATGCCATCTGCGAAAGCTGGAACACTCCAGCTACTGCCCCTTATTAAGTTTTCCTCTTTTTTGTCCTCTGAATTTATCATTTGCACACAACAGTAATTTCTGGAGAGGCCCCTCAAAATATACAATTCAATAAACAAACACACAAATTATTACTGTCATAAAAATGTCTTTTTTTTTTTTTTCTTTTTTTGTTCTCCCTAGAAGTCTTGATGAGAATGTGTTGGAAATGTTTCTCAGCTGAAACAACAGCAACACATATTAAGAAACTAATCAGCAAATTCCTCTTTCTTCAGCAAACAGACTGAGGGAGAACAGCTTCCCAGTAGGAATTTTCAAGGGAAACATTTGAACGCAGCCCTCAAGCAGGCTGGAAGCAACAGTCTGTGGTAAACAAAACAATTAGAAAGGTACTCCTTACCTGTGCTGCTTGGGGTGGTTTGAAATCAAACTGGGATTCTTGCTTTGGTTTGGTGTTGTTCCTGCTGTAATGAATGAGAGAGAGAGGGAGAGAGGAAAAATACAGCTCATGGGATGTGAAGATGATCAAGAAGTAACTGAAGAGAGAGCATGTCAAGATGCTCTCCTCAAGGAAAACAATCTGACCTGGTCTCCTGTGGTATTTGCTGAGGAGTATGTGTGGTTGTAATTGTAGCAATTTTTTCTGCATTGGTCAATAAAGTAGCATTGGAGGATTCTGCAAAATAAATTTGGTTTTCATTATGAGGGAAGACCATTGGCTATTCACTGATAAAACAAAAGTTTTACAAAGGCATTTCACTGGAAAGCATCATTATGTTGTTTTTAAACAACTTGAGATTGGCTCAAGTTTCTTAAATCCAAAAATTAACAGGATAAAGTCTAAGCTAAGTCAGGTAATTACATATATGAAACTCTACGGCACCTCAGTTGCAGAGAAATATTGCCCTTTGAGTTGCACATTGAAACTTAACGTGACACAACCCTCATGGCTCAGCTTTTTTCGGGTATCTGTCATCAGATGTACCAAATTACTGTGTAATCTGTTTTCCTTCTTTGTAAGAGAAAAACTTCTAAACACTCCTAACCAACTAGGAAACATTGTCACGTAACTGCTGCTGCTGTATCCTATGCTCTTGAGAAAGTCAAGGCTTTAGTGAAGGCATCATATTCAGCTTAACTGCAAGAGTTAATTGTCAAAAAATATGCACAGCAGAAACTGCCAGAGCTACCCATCACAAACAGTACGGAGCAGGGAGTCAAATGTTTATATACATTTATACTATATATAGAGTATATTTATATAATAAATACACAATGAGGAGATTTTTTTAGTAATCAAATACATCAGCACTCCCATTAATCTCAAGAGAAACCTGAGGCCTCTCAATTGGAAAGGAAAGGAAAGGAAAGGAAAGGAAAGGAAAGGAAAGGAAAGGAAAGGAAAGGAAAGGAAAGGAAAGGAAAGGAAAGGAAAGGAAAGGAAAGGAAAGGAAAGGAAAGGAAAGGAAAGGAAAGGAAAGGAAAGGAAAGGAAAGGAAAGGAAAGGAAAGGAAAGGAAAGGAAAGGAAAGGAGAGGAGAGGAGAGGAGAGGAGAGGAGAGGAAAGGAAAGGAAAGGAAAGGAAAGGGAGAGGAGAGGAGAGGAGAGGAGAGGAGAGGAGAGGAGAGGAGAGGAGAGGAGAGGAGAGGAGAGGAGAGGAGAGGAGAGGAGAGGAGAGGAGAGGGAGAGGAGAGGAAAGGGAGAGGAGAGGAGAGGAAAGGGAGAGGAGAGGAGAGGAGAGAGGAAAGGGAAATCTGGATTAGAAACATCTCTGACCATTAGACACACTCAGAACAAAGACTGACTTGTGGAGGAAGGGTTGAAGAATGTTTTGTCTGTTGCCTAATGACATGAATTTCAATCATTAAAGTCTCCAAATATGGTAGGTTGACTAGATTAATTTTATAGTAGCAATAACTATTCCATGGATTATGAGCTTATCAGTGCTTCCTCTATCAGAAACTGCAATCTTCAGTAGGATTGACATGTGGCTTTTATCTAATACCTCACAAGGTGATATTGAATGTGGCTAAACCCCAAACTTTCTGAAATCCATCTTTGAAATACAACCCATTGCTGCCTGAGCACTCAAAGCTGCACTCAGGGACGTGGAACCACCCGTACCAAATGCATCAACAGCTCTGGGTACCATTACCAAGAGAATACAGAGGATTAACTTCAAAACTCAATTTATGCCATGGTAAACAGCTCCCAGCCCAGCATCAGCCTGTGCAAATGCCATATTTCTCTATGCACAGAAGGAGATGCTTCCAGGAGAGGTCCTCTCTCCTGCTTCACAAAACTGGGAAGGGCGTTGCTATAGGCATAATTGGAAAGGGACTATCTAGGTGTCCCTCGCAGCACGGCATGGCAAAATGGTCCCCTTGTCATTTTGGAGCTTTATCATAGACTGCAATAAGACCAGAGTTAACCCAGAACTAATTTAAAATTCTGCCTAAAATTAAGGTCATGCACCTTGTTTCTTGACTGAATTTCTCTAGTTCCAATCCCACTTAAAAAAAAGGCACCATCAGAAAACAGAAAACTGGGTGGAAACATCTGGCTCTCCAGCATAAAATTACAAGGTCTTCTACCCTGCCCTTGTTTGCCTCTTAAGCTCCAGGCATCCGGTAATTAATTTTATTGACTATGGAGAAATCTGCCATTATTAAACAGAGTCCAGCTGTAATACAAAATTGAAGAAATGGGAGGTTTTCTGCCTGAATTAAGGAGAGAGGTGGTGGTCATGGGCTTACTTGGTCCTGGAAACCTATTGTATTTCATGGACTTATTTTAATTGTGGAGACATCTAGAAGAGGTGAAGGTTTTTCCTTTCTGTCCATGTCAAGGGAAACTCAGGAAAAGGAAAGAGAAAAAGAAGAACCATTTAAACAGATGGGTGCAATGAGAGCACAGCTCCTTTGCCTGCAGCACTGTGCCCAAGTTAACATGCCCAAACCCTCAGCATACGGAGCTGTAACATCTTCCAGACCAGAGCTGGCTTGTGTCTGGTGACTCAGGGAGCAAGAGAAGCTCCTGGTCGGCCTGCACCTCTCAGGGTAGGCATGACCAAAACATGGCCTTGTGAGGATGTGCCGCTGACAGCGGGCTTGTGTGAGAAGGAGACGTCCCTATGTGTGGTTACACTGTTGGACTTTAAGAAATAATTCTGTGTATTTTGTAAAGATGCCTTGATGCTAAAATTTGTCTCCAGCATAAGAAGGCCCCAAAACATGGTTAAGTGTTCTGTATTCATCCAGAACAAAAGCCTCTGAAAACCTCCACAAATATTTGGAGATCAGATGAAGATGGGCTTCAAAGAGAATGCAAGATTCATACCCTTTAGTAGGTCACACTAAGAATACCAAGCAGAGCAACAACACATCTTGGTACAGATGTATCTTCACGCCACCGTACTGTATCTATCTTTAGCCCACCCTATCCCGTGAGTCAGGAGTTGTGCATAATTTTGCTAGATTTTAGACACTGGTTCAGGACACATGCCAGCCACCATGCAAAACTGGAACAGAACACAAATATAGGAAAAATTATCTCCAGTAGAATTACAATTGTACATTCTAAATCCTATTTCATTGATTCCTTGCCCTGTTCTGCCCTAGAACACTCAAACACCAATTAAATGCCTAATCTAAGCTGTCATTTTTCAGCTCTCTGTATCCTTGCATCAGCTGGCAGTATGTTAAAGCATCATAATTTCATTGCAAATGCACTCCTGCAGTGGTCTATGGCAATGAGTTGGTGCAAGACTTATTACACAGCAAAAAACCTTCGTGTTTTTAATAATGTTAGAAGAGATTAGCAGTGTGAGTTTATTGTGAGTCTTGTGATGAACCTTAGTTTCATGCTTATCTGAGAAGCATGGCTTCTGATTTATTCTCCCCCCCCCCCAAGTGCACTGTTAGACCATTTATATTTACCAAAAAAGCACCCCAAAAGCAACAAAAAGAAAACAATAAATTGACAAAAGCGCCCAAAGACAGCAAAAAAAAACCAACATTGAGACCAGTTTCTTAAATCTCATTTTTTTAGAGCAAACCTCTCAGCAATTTTGAGAGTGTCTGGTTTTACTGGCTTTTGGAAATTAAATGCAGGCAATTCTATGCAGAGTTGGCAATCTGACTTGGAATTTCAAAGGGACAGTAAATAAAAAGACTCAAAGACTGCATTTCTATAAGAGAGAAGAGCTGACTCCTTCCCTAAATTACAGCTTTCCACCTTCCCTAAGAATACCTGATGTCAGTCACAGGTACAGATTTCCCTTCTAACCTAAGCAATTTAACATGGTAATTTGTACATATATTTGCATGAACAAGACTGGCTGAGCATTCATGTCAGGAGGCTATATTCTTCTTAAAAAATTCCTAAACCATTCAAAAGTTATTTATTTCTTAGGTATTTTTGCCTTTTAAAAAAACTTTATTTATTTATTCAAAGATTCACCTTCCTTGATTTTTATCAGATACCAGAACAGAGGTAATGAACAATTCTCCCAGTTTACCTTCCAAAACTGGCACGCACAGGCCAGCTCAGACGTTAGCCTGATTCACAGCCATTTTATTATTCATGAACACTCAATTTGCTCGAAGCAGCAAAGGATCATATACCATTTGACCTGGTAGCTACTGAACAGTAGGAAAATAAAGCCTTTAGGCAAAACAGATCATCCTAAACAGAAATAATTTATAACCAGATCATTTCTCATCCTGGCCTATTTTTATCCTATAACTAAACATAGCATCATCATGCTCTGTGGGGTAACCAAATCCATGTTTCAGATTAGAAAGTACGAGAGTTAGCAACTACCAAACAGTTCTCACTGGAAATCACATCATGTAACTTCTTCATTCTGCTTTACAGGTAGCAGGTTCAATTCAGCCATACTTTCTCAACCTTTCTTTCAAACTTAATCACACTTTCTCTATATTTAACTGAATGCAAATAATGTCCTGTACAACTCTAAGAAATGCTCATTAGCACTGTATCTGAGCCATCAAATCTTATACCCCTGGATTCAGCTTAAAAAGAGAGCAATGTAAAAAGATTTCTGCCTAACGAGTTCTCCCTATGAACCCATCCATGGCAGAGCAGGACGATGAACAAACAAAATACTTAGAATTTAGAGCCACAGCAATTTTAGTTCTGCTACAGATACTTTACATACGTTTCTGCTCTGTTCCTATTTGGCATCACAGCTAGGGATCAGTTTAATGAAACTGATATAGAACACAGATCCTTATTTTTATTAAATAGTTCAATGACCTGAAACCAGTATCAAGTGTCAGCATATTATCAGGGATCCTGCATGTTCCCTCTGATCTGAAACAGTGAGATCCTGTTTGGGGTAACTCTTATAACAATTGGTGCAAGCACACAGCAGCTCCAGAGCCATCGCCATTTCACAAAGTCATTTCAAAATGTACTGAGCTCACTCCCAAAGCAACTTACCCAGAATAAAAACAAATCTCTTCAAACAGCTTAAAACATGACAACGTGTTTATCCCTTTCTGTGAGCTCTTTACTCTATAACCTGCTTGTGTGTATACCAAGCTTCAGGAATCCCACATATTAACAAGTGGTTCCCAAATATTCTAAAGCTGCATTATTAACCCTAAGAATCAAATCCAAGTGTACCGAGATATGCATCAAATTTACAGAAGATCATTTTAAGGACATACGTGGAGGACCATGATAGAATGGAATATTATTGTTTTTAATGTAGAATCAGCACCTCCCTGTTTAAAAAAAGAACTCCCATTTCTATAGAAAGAAACAAACAATAAAGCTATGGAAGACTCACAACCTCCCTCACTGCTAATTCCTAAAGTGGGAGTGGAAATTGAGTCCTCCAGGACTTTGCAGCTCCGACTGATGCAAAAAGCCTGGGAACAAAACCAACAAGAGGGTCAGACAAGACAGCAGGAAACATATACTTTACCATCTCCTGGAATGATGCGCAGGGTAACGGTGTTTCCCGCTTCCTTAATGAGGTTGACGATGTCTGAATGCGACTTGTTGGTGATGGAGCACCCATTCACAGCCAAGATCCGATCGCCTACTTTCAGCTTGCCACAGCGGTCTGCGGGACTCCCTTCAATTATCCGACCTATTTTGTGAGGCATGGCCACACATGCATTTCCCGCTTTTGTATTGGTTTGGGGGTTGTTTTTGTTTTGGTTTGGTTTGATTTGGTTTTTTAATTGTTTACATACGTGGGAATATGGTGAAGGGGAAAAGGAGAAAAAGGGTTGAAAAGGGAAAGAGAAGGTTAAGGGTTAATTAATTAATGCATCAAGCAAAAGTTATTATAGGATAGCTTTGCTGCCAGTGTTCAAAACATTGGCAATCAACTAGTACGAGTGCACAATACTTTACTTCTTTTACAAAAAGGTGTTTTGTTAATCACTCAAAACTCCCTCCACCTGCATTTCTGTTAATAAATGGTGAGATTTGTATAGACTACAACTGCACTTAGCAGCCCCATCATAACCCAAATCCTGATTTTATTTTTGAATAAAAAAATTGAAACTGCTTGTAGAAAACACAACCTTCCTCCTCCAAGATTACATCAGTGTCAGCCTCTCCAGCCTTTCTCTAAGTCAACTGCTGTTCAAGCTTCTGCCAATGTTTTGTTCTTTCTCAATTTAGAAAGATAAAATTGTTCTAGGCCTAGGAGGGAGTGCGACTCCCTTTCTACCACGAAGACCCAATCTATCAGCACTGCATGGGGAAGCAACATGAAACGGTTTTCTTCCATCGTGAATAAAGGTACTACCAGGGAAGGTATAGGACCGCTACAGATGGGCCAAGACTGACAAAGGTAACCTGTGTGGTGCAGGCATCCACCTCAGCCTCTTTTAACCCTTCCCCTTTTATGATCTTAGATGGCGTCAGGACCGGAGCAGGGAAGGAATAAGGACCTCCTCATTTAAATACCTCTAAAACTACACACATGATGTCTGACACACGGAGCAAGAGCACTTTAGGATGAATGTGTTTTGGAGACAAAATTCTCCTCCTGTTCCATGCAATTGTTTGTCCCAAAAACACAGGGTCGTCCATCAAATGCAGAATTGGGACACAGGGGATACACAACTTCACTCAGATAAATCCACCGGGCTTTTGTACAGCTTCTTTACATGGGCAAGAGGCCATCGGGCACGCAGCATGTGATTAAAACCATGAAGTATACAGAGTGGTCTTCTCATACTTTGCATCCACAATACATTCACCCTCAAGATGCACTTTCCCATCTGTGCTGTAGTCTTTATTTGATTAGTAGTTTTAGAGATATACATTGCTGCACACATGACAACACTGGAAAGACCATAAAGAAGAAAAGGCTAAGAAAAGGCATGTGAGGTGAGAGATCAAGGTTGGAAAGATGCGATGAAAACTGGCAGAAAGCGTTAATATTGGTTGCAAACGGTAGGGGGATTTTTTTTTTCTTCTTTTACTGTGATGTTAGTTTCTCCTTCTGGCAATACAAAGCCCCATCGAGTTTAAAGGCTGTTTTGAGGGTATGAGTTCCTACTCTATCCAATCCACTGAACACAGATGACAGAGCCCACACCAAAGTGACCGAGGTGAGTTTTAGAACCAGTTTGGCCCATCTCTAAATACCACCCATGAAAGAGAAAAACTACAGAGCAGGTCCAAAGCAAGCACCACGCAGCAGAGGGAACACATCTCATGCAGAGTATTAGGAAAAAGCTGAATACACTTGAAAAAAATTAAAGGAAAAACAGTCACAGATCAACAGATCTCCGTGAGGAGCCCCTGCACAGAAAACTTCCAGTTAGTGAGTATCTTGGGCTAAAGCAAACACAACTCTTTACAATTTCAGGTCAAGGTTTCTCTGCAGAAAAGAGTTAGAGCATAGTCTTCATACAGTGAACGTTATTTACAAACATGTTTGCAAATACTTTCAGAAGAGAAAAGCACTCTCTCTGGTTTAGACTGAGTTCAGTTTAATCTATATTACATTACACTGTTGTGTTCTGGCACCAAAATACCTATTCTGGAAGAGCAGTTTCCAGCAGCAAGGACAGCGTGAGGTAGCCTAGCACCTGAGAACTGACAGAACTCAATGCACCGGGTCTATACTAGGTATTTCCCCCTTGAAATCTCTGCTGCCGTGACTGCCCAGAACAGTGTTAGAAATGGCCTGTGCTACATCAATACCAGCAAAGGAGATGATGCTCCCTTGATGTATTAGCAACGGCACTGCCAATGGGCAATGGCAGGAAATTTCAGAGAAAAAAGCCTAGAAAAAAAAGGGAGAAAGGCCACTTCTTGCCACATGCACCTGCGTGCCCCAGGAACATTCAAGCTGTACAGGGAGACTGCAATGTATTTTGTCTGCAAACCACAACCCTGCTCTGAGAGGAAGTGTGAAGATGGCCAGGGCACTCGTTCTGTCTTTCCTTTCCCCCTCCATCCCTATCATGTGCCACAGACTAACAGGGAGGGAACACCTTCTTTTTTCCCCTACAAAGTACAAGTGGATGCTGCCGCTGGCCTTTTTGGAGGAGATGGAAAGGGAAGAAAATAGCATCTCTGACTGGTTTCCCCCTTGCAATGACATTACTGCTTTAGAGCAGGCTGTTCCGTGCACACTTGCAAAACCAGCTTATTTATGCTTTGCAACACACGAGTCGTTCACTCTGTAGACAGAATTACACCTCTTTTGCAGCAACACCTGGAAATGGGTGTCTGCCTCGCAGAAAGGACTGTCTTCAGAAAGAAACCATGACCACATCTCTTAGGGCAGGATATTAAGTGTGACATCGCATGAACTTCATTTCCCCCTACTCTGAAGAAATGGATTTGGGAAGAGGCGGAATGGGTCAAGAAAACATCCTGGTTTTTTAACAGTATTCTCCATTTTGTGTCTCACCAGCAAGCACTATCAATTAAAACTTTCCAGCTATCAGCATGCTCACTCCATAATGAGGATCAGAATAACCCTGATTGCCAAGGAGAAGTTAATCAGTTTAAGCATTACTGCTTTTAAATCAGCTGGCTCAGTTCCACCATCAGGAGACATATTTCATTCCACCTGCTCCATTTCTGCATTAGCAAACAGCATCACTGGGGGGATCCCCGGCTGCTCTTCTGAGAGCAAACCCCAGAAAGGCGTCCAGCTAGCAGGGAGAGCTGGAGCTTCAGGGAGCAGCAGGAATTGCCACTGGTGGCATTTTTGCTCTTCAGGTTGGGATTTCTCATTTTGCTTTTCTCAACTCAGTGCTAAACAAAACCCAGGTGGTAAACACCTACCAAGTCTTGGCCTCCAATTAAACTATTAATTATATACATTAGGGCACGCTCATGACTTTTAATTAAACAGATCCCCACTCGCCTCCTTGCACTGCAGCACTCAAATCTGCGTCTCATTTGAGGTGAGTTGAAAAAACCCCAAGACTTACCAAATGTCGTCCCCGCCTCCGGCCTGCTCACTGAGGAGACGATGACAAAGCCGAACCCCTCGTTTTCACCACGGCGGATTTCCACATCGTAGGGCTGGACCACGGCACTGACGACACCGCTGCCCCCGCCACCACCGCTGCCGATGCCACTGGTGCTGCCGCTGCCCGAGCTGACAGTGTTGAGGGAGTTCTGGCTGCCCTGTGGCGTTCGCTTCTCCTCCGTCAGCGAGGCTGGCTGGTTGCTGCTGTGGTGGGAAGAGGCTGGGGATGGGACTTCATTCTCTGCCTTGGGAACTGGGCAGGAAAAAAAAAAGACTGTCTGAGCAGGCTGCACCGTTTAGTGCTTGAATAGTGCCGTCCACTGAGAAAAAGGTTTAAAAAAAAAAGCAAATCACTTGCTTTAATCTATAAATCATGGCCAGAGTGACCAAAGTCTCTGTCTCCTTTCGGATGTCACCACCAACAGCTCTGTTCAGTGATGGCACTGACCACTCATGCTCATCCTCTCCAGTGCATGGTCATGCAGCCAAAGCCTTTCACTGCTGAACTACAGCAGCATTATGGTTACACCAGTGCAGTGCTCCGTGCTTGGATGCTCTGGGGCATTTTAAACCTTGATTACATTAGTTCAGAGGTGCCTCCTTTAGCTATCACATCCCCACTTCAGTTATATACATGCAACTGTGTATATGTGCAACCGTGTATATGTGCACAAGCTGCGAGGAGAGAGACAATATCAAACACCTATCAGTCAACACCTGTGTATTTTTTAACTTAATGCTATCAGTTGGGTAGCACTGATTGCCCTTGATTAATGTGATCTTAAGTAATAATAACCACCCATACTAAAGCAAAAAAACTTGTAAACTGAGCTTTTCTGGATGGAAGAACCACCAACTATCATCTGTACAGTCTGGCACAGTCGGGGGTGGGGAACCATTAAACATGATTAACATTAAACAAGCGTTTAACAGCAACTGAAGTTGGAAGTGGTATTAGTTTAAAATCTAATCAGCTACCAAAAGGCTTGAAGAAATCTCAAAAAAATCGCTTAGTCCACACTCTGACTCGAGTCAGGGCCAACTATACTTACTGTCAGTCCTGACAGATGTTTGTCTCATCTGCTGTTAAATATCTCCCCAGGCAATCTATTGGTTGCAATATCCAACTTAAATCTTTCCTGCTGCAACACAAGGCTATTATTTCTAGTTCTATCTAGCAGGCATATGGAGAACATATTATTCCCTTCCTCTTTGCAGCAGCCTCTTATAGTCTTGGGGAGTTTAACACCTCCTCCCCCTTCTCTGCTTTAGGCTAAACAATCCCAATTTGTTCAGTATTTCCTTGCAGACCATGTTTTCTAGAGCTCTCCTTATTATCACTGGTCCTCTGGACTCCCTCCAGTTGGGCTCTCTCCAACTCAAACATGTCTTTCTTGAAGTGCTGGACCATATTGCAGCTAAGCCATCATCTGCTGGGAAATCAGGAGAGTTCCCCCCTGCCTACATCCCAGCACAGTGTTTTTCTTCACCTGAGCCAACCTCAGGTTAAAGCTTGTCGCCCACAATAGCTTCCAGTTCTTGTTACACAGCCCATTCTCCACGGTCCATTTGTGCAGCTGAGAGCAGCATATTGCACTTGTCTCTATTGAATGGCTGCCTCCACTAATCAGGTCACCTCTCCAATTTGGTGAATCAAAATTAAGTCGAAGATCTTAAAAGCAACAACAAGAAAATGGATGCCAAACAAAATCTAAACCTGCAAACCCATGATCCAAAGAAAAAGAACTTCAAAATATTCTTGGAAAGGAGTACCTGTCTGCATTTATATACTCAAAGGATGTACTAAATATATAGTATTCTACATATTAAAAATACAGGAGTATAAACTTTCCCCTATATGAATCTCAAGACATGGAGTACCCATTTAGGTGAACAATCTTTTTCTACTGGCATACAGATGAGAGGAGGAATAAGGGACCAAAATTCAGGAAGAGGCTTCTCTACAAAGTTATGCCGGAATTTAAAAGCCTGCAAATATAAAGTGAAAGAAGGGATCGTGAATAATTTATCCTAGAGTAAGTGTCCACATTTGAAATGATTCAGAAATAGCTCGGTCTGGAGTAACAAGCCCCTAAATGAAATATCAAGGGTTTTTATCGAGATCTCTCATGAACCTACATCTTTTATGGTAATTTCCAGCTTGGAGGCTGTAAAACGGGACAGAAAATCTACACACAAAAACAATATCGAAATTCAGCTGCCGTTCCCCTTCCTCCCAAAGCTCGTCTCCTAAAGCTTCTCTCACATTAGCAGCTCTTTGTAAGGAACGAGAGAGAGGCTATTAGAGGAGAGACATAACCCAGCATTTAATCCACAATGGGAAGAAGGAAAGAAATGAGAAGTAAACTTGTATTCAGTATTGTGCAGGAGGAGCTCAGCCCCGGATAAGCATACAGAGCTATTTCAGAGATACTGTTTTAGTCCTAACTTCTACTGTGGCCCTAATTTTCAACCTGAATGTTATTTTGATGCTCTTTAAGATTAAAGTACATCACTGCCTATTTTTCTGCTGATGCCTAAACTTGAAAAGCTATATAATGTCCTCTCTTTTCAACAAGGGAGCTCAACTGAATCCCACACTTGAGCTCCCTCAAGGGACTCACAAGAAGAGGCAGCACCCCAGTGTTACTCTCCAATATTACGCATAAGGTCACATGTCATTTAGAAAGCTCATGCTCGTGTCTTCATTTTCTTTGCTGTCAGGACACTTTTGGGTCACTAATCTGGGTGCCACCAGACAGTGTCAATTCTCTCTCCATCTCTGTCTTTCTGCCAGCTTCTTTTTTGCCCGTTTAGACCATACCCTTGTGCAGTGTGTGCACACCACCTAGCATAACGCAGCACACAGAAACCTCTCTGTTACAACGAACATGCACACCTGCACTACCGAACCAATGACGCTTACAGTTTTGCATCCTGCGGTTAGTTGACTACATGGTGCAACCTCAGTTGAAGCTTCTCCTGTGCCTGGGACATTAGCCATCACACACCAATGCCCTCACTCGCTCTCTGCCCTTGCCTCCCCTCCCGTGGACTCTTCCACATCTTTTCCCTCACTCCCAGTTTAAGGGTGGCTATCAGCCAGCACACTTATTTTGGGAAGAAAACAGAAGACACAGCCAGTCAGGCACAGTGTCTGTTGCTGCATGAGTCCACCTAAAAATGATATGCTGCAACTGAAGAGTTCCCCATTTTATCAGAAACCTTCAAGAAGACTAGGGAAGCCAACTGAGATTGAGAGAGTCTTGACTGGAAACAAAAGATTTGAACTGTATTTGATCAAGAACAAAAAGACTAAAAATAGCCAAAAGAGGAAGAATAACACCACATCCCCCGAGTTTTCCCAGTATTACAAGCTTTTGTTCTTTAAACCGTTTGCTGAACAGATGGAGTCTGGCAAGAAAATCTACCCCTGCAGAGCAACACTGCAGCCTACCTGTGTAAACCACTTTGCGCCTGACGGTCAGATTGACGTGACCTTGTTTGGCTGCTTGTTGCATAAGCTGGACGACAAGCTGGTGCGATTTCCCGACAACAGGCGTCCCATCCACGCAGATCAGTTCATCACCTGATCTCAGGCGGCCGTCAGCATCAGCAGCACCCAGCGGTACAATGTGACCAATGTAAATCTGATGAATTAGCACAAATAGGAGAAAGGAAAGAAAGAAAGAAAAAAAAACAGTGATAAATGAGAACTAGCTCAACAGCCAGCTGGAAGCAAGGGGCACTGGTAGTTAGATCCAATTTAGTAGGGAAATTGTTGACAAATGTCTGCTGGTCAGGAAAGTTGCTCCTGTGAAAGCAGCTCCATGTGAATATAGCTACATTGTGAAATCGTAATAAATGGACATCTTGATTCTGTTGGTGGTCCATTCACTCTAATGACAGTTAGCCTTGGGAAATGTGTTCAACCAGACAGTGACCAGAAAGGAAGATGGTTAAAAGTACTGAGGGTCACGTCAGGGAGGCTGGGATTGAGGTATCCTTTCAGTTGCCTCTAGGGTTTACAAGCTCCATACCATGCGACTGTCCACTAACTCAGTCTTGGTTTATCTTCAGCAAGTTCTGTGGAATTACTCTAACATGAGAGGAATTCACGGCCTCTCTTTCCATAAATGAGCAAAATAATTTTGGCAGGGAAATATGTGGAAATGTACGCTGCCACTACGTAGCTTTGACCTGTGCAGCACATGAAAGACCAACTGGTTTTAGCCTGACACCTTCCACAGGCACTGGATTTATGGTAAAGAAGTTAAGCGAATTCAAGGAGGGAATTGAGCAAATAGAAAACCTGACACTCTAAGATCAAAATGCTTGCAAACCTAACCAGGACATCCTTTCCTCAGTGTCCTGGCAATTTCAGACCTATGTGTTTTCATTTGGGCTATCACAAAAACAGGGAATAGCAGGGGAAGCCAAACCCATTTCAGTTATAGGAGTTTGGGTTTGTCTTTTGGAGGGAGGGTGGGGAGGAGTTGCGGGATGTAAATACATAGCCCACTGGTTATTTTAATAGAGATGCCATGGCGCAGTTCTGCACATCTGTACGTGCTACTGCCCTGATTCTGGAAGATGTCATGAGTTAAAACAAGACCATTTCTAGATGTACTCACAGGTTCTCCAGGCTCATTTCCACCTAGAATCCTAAATCCAAAACCGGTTTCCTTTCTCCATAGAAAGATATCCTGCTCTTGGTAATCTGGAACTGAAGGGAAAGAAGGAAAACTATGATTTTTAATCAAAACCCCACACCTTTATACCCAAATCAGGACTACTCTGATGTATGTGTAGAGGGATCTGCTGCACAATTTTACTCTTTAAATGAGGCAGTCTTGAATTTTTAGACATAATTAAGAACATTTATAGGTTTAAATACTAAAGGCTTATTATTTAAATCACTACTAAAAATTATACAGTGGTTTCTACTTTCTAGGTGTCTAATTGTGACTTACCATTTGTTTATCACTGTAATATTTCCTTCCATCAATATTAGCATCATTACCCAGTGCAAGAGCCTCTTCCAAATCATCAATAAATAAATGTGTACAAGAGAGAATCACTCTGCCAGAAACAATACAGCTGCCTCCTCTTTCATGGGAGACAAAAGAGCCACTTGTTATTACTTCTACTGTTTAATTAACTTTCAGAAGCATAGTTTGCTACCTCTCTACTGACTCTGCTTTAAATAACTATGGGACAGATCCCCAGTTGGTGTAAAACAGAAGTGCTCCACTGAAAGCAAAGCAGCTCTCCTGACTCACTTGCTCGTGTACGGGCTCTGTAAAAACTGAACAGACAAAACTGGCTGGAAACATAAAAAAGCTCAACCTTACCTACTCATTAGTATGGAACACCAGCAAGGTTTTTACAATGAATATTACATACAGTGAAGTACTAACCTTGAAGTGTGGTTGAACAGTAATGTCTTATATTAACTTATTCATGCTTGCTTCCATCCCTTTCTTAAAAATGCAAAATTAATTGCTAACATTAAATCATATCAGAAGACAACTTCAGGTTCATTTAATATTTATTGGTTAGTATCTGTAACATTGACTAATTTTGTAATGATCCCCTCCCAAAATTTATAATTAATGATAAAAAAGCTGTTCCTTTACAAGTCAGCTGCCTAGATCTTTAGGAAAGAAACCAAAGTATATCATTCAGGAACGCAATTTCGGTAAGTGCATACTCAGATATGGGATGCAACATGTTAATCTAGCTTTCTCTATCTATGAGCAGATAAACTGGTTGTTTTCCATTGACATCAGTGAGTGTCAGACTGGGCCCTAATTGCATTTTACACTGTCGGTGCCTGTTGTGCAAAGGTTTGGGTCTAGTCATCTGGTGCTTTTCAATGTTGAGACTTTCAGCTAGCTCTGATGTTCTCTCTTCAATGACTCAATAGATTTAAAATATAATATGAATTTAAGACCTGGGAATACTAAAAATTAAAAGAACAGGTGAGTGCTAAGGCACAGATGTCTGCTTTGACATTGTCATTCAAACTGGTTTATAGCCATTGGTTTTATATATCATGTTTTCACATTTTGATTACTTGCAGTTATAAACTAATCTTAAGACCCGTGCACGTTACCTTGCTGGACTAGAGGCTAATTTTTGCCCTGATACAACTACAGAATAATCAGGTGATGAACACGCTGGAGGTCTGCGTGTTCCACCATACAGACGTGCGGCACAACAGCAGAACTTAGACAACGAATTAATTGGTGTTTGTCACTGCCTTCAGCGAGGGGGAACGTGAAGAGCAGACGCATTTGGAAGCATCTCTCCAGCACTTCGCAGGCTTTTTTGGCAAAGGCTGGCCCCAACCAATTAATACCGCATGTTGGATCTGTCAGAGGCAAAATGGCTTCTGCAGAGAGCTTCAGCGTGGACCTGTTTCCTCGGCATCTCTCAACACCTTCCCATTTGTCAACCCTCCAGTCTCACTGAACGATGCCTTATGTTCCCGGTTCGGGTACCAGCTAGCCAATTAACAGCCGCTGGAGACAACGGCAAGCCGAGGTGTAACGGCGGTGTCGAACCAAAGCAACAAAAAAAGACGTCTATACCGAAAGAAGCAAGTTCATTCATGTAATGCTCCTTCCGCTGGAAGGATTACAGAGAGGTGAAACACAGATACAACAAACATACAGACAACACACATTTACACAGCGTGAGTACAAACCAAACGAAACTCCTTTTACCGCTTTTTGCGTCAGCTCTGCAGTATGGTGATTCACTGGCACAGCCCAGAAAACCCCATCCACCTCTGTGCTGCCATACAGCTGAGGTGGGACCCCCCGCGGCTCTCCATACTGGAGAATTATTTTAGGTTCTCCATTATTCAATAGTGCTTTAGAAGAGCCACTTTCCTTAATTAAAGAGAAAATTCCGTGGTGGTGCTGAAACTTTGTGGAAAATGAATGAAAAATGGCCTCCAGAGGAGTCCCTCATTGCATCTTTGCACCTTGTCCTGATCTCAAGCATGTCTGACTCTTTCTGAAAAAACGCGTACATAGCCCAAATGGGTAAAACTTGCCAGTCTGCTCGTCCTGAATTAAACCAGACCATTTGGAGAGCGTCGCAAAAGTGGTAAGAGTTCTGCTGGGGCCATGAGGAGGAATGGAAGGACAGGTGAGTGCCACAGCCCCGTCGACGAGCCACGTGGGCAAACTCATGAACGAAACAGGAACACGATAGCCCCCCACCGCCGCCTACAAAATCCGCCGCTAGCCAGCACACAGTAAAGCAAGTACTTTGCACCTTCGTGGCTAACCTTGGTGTACAGCCCTGCCAGACTCCCTTGGTGATGAAGAGCCCCCCGCCACAGAGCAGCAATGACACCAGAACAAGACATCACAAGACACAGATACATTCTCGGCACAGTCTTACATTCTCCAAAACTCGTGGAATTGATTTCTCTCTCTCTCTCACCCTTGCTCAGTCCAGTTGCAGGCGAAGGTGACATAGCTGTAATATTAATTTTACAATTTTGCAAAGCTTAATGTATCTGCTTTCTTGTTAGTTCATTTAATTAATTTTCATCATGTTAGGCTTTCATGCATAAATTGCTAAGGTTATAGCTACTATGGATTACGACATACTAACTTTCACAATCTATTTGCACATGGCTGTGTACACGTGGATATATAACACGCTCACGCATACGAATTTATACAATTACGCACATGCGTGCAGGTATATTTGAAGAACTCTTTTTTCTCCTCAGAGGAAGAATCTCTTTGAGAACACCTTAAAAATACTTTTCTACAAAAAAATTTCCACCATCATGACACAGTTAGTTTTCCACATGGAAATATCTTTTTCTAACGTTAAAAGAAATTCTAAATACATGGTGATGAACAATGAACACAGTGCTTAATTAGAGGTCACTTTAATCAAACTTTCCTATATAAACTTTAACAATTATCTTACATGTTATATAAAAAAAAATTCTGCCCAGGGTGATATCAGTTTCAACAAAAGATGGATTCAGAAATAATCAGTATGAGTTTGCTTTAGTCACTAGCTCATTTGAGGCAGCAGCACTTTCAATGACTCATAGCTTGGCAAAGTACAAAAGTTTTAAGGTCCAGATTCAGCAAAGTATATAAGGACAAGTCTGAAATTAAGAGTGAATAGTCTCACTGAAGCTGATGGAGAGTTTCAGTGTTGAAAAGTCCTGTGATTTAGTCATAAATCCCATGAGATTCCGTATTTGCAGGGAAGTCCTGTTTTCTAAACTATCCCACTGCAGGAGAATTCCAGTTTTTCTGTCTTTTCCTTTTAATCAACTGTTCTGGTGGCATGGAAATCTTCCGAAAGATGGCTTCAGCATGTTCTCAACAAGATGACCAAGTTCTGCCACCGAGGTTTGGGGAAGGCACGATGCCTCGACTGAGCCAAGGCCCAGGCTGGTGCCAGCCGAACACCAGCAAAGTCTGCCCACGACCCAGCTCCGTCACAGCTCAGCAGCCTCTGCTCCTCACACAACGTGCTGCAAGTACTGTGGTCTCTTTTAGCAAGACATTCTCTAAGGGCATGGACACATCTGTGTACCCAAGTGTATGACTGCAACTGTCTGTCTCCTATTAATATAATAAAAGGACATAACCCTACCAAGGGGCTTTTACTAACTATCATCTTTAAAGTCAGTCTGATTAGAAAGCAGCCGCAATTTCCTGAGAGTATTTTTCTTTTCTATTTTAGGGAGAAAGTATCTAATGTTTGGTATCATTGTGCAAATATTTTTAATTCTATGTAATTGCTGGTGAGTGAACACTACACACTGGGGTCAAGACTTGTTCGTATTATTTTAATTAGATTTAGGGAGAGAAAATCCTACCAAATAAATAATGTGCCTGAAAATAAAATTCAAATATTAACGATAACTTAGAATATTTTAAAAGCTTTAAAAATTATCTATCGTGTTCTGCTTTACTTTTAATTAAATGCTTAAGCCCTTCAAAGGGATTCATTAACACATCTGCAATTCAGATTAATTCATTTTGTCATTGCTGTTTTGACAGATGGCCATATGTAGGATATGGTATTTTGCAAAGCAATCAGGCCACATGAGAAAAATTTGACAACAGATTGCATTACTCTTTAAGGAAGTTTAATAATACGTTGAAAAATAAAAAGCATATTACAAAAATATATTTTCAATAAAACAGTGCGAGATTTCAGAATTGCGGTTCTGTGATAAACTATTCAATCGCTGTTTCTCTCACCAAGTGCTCTTCACGTATGTCATCCTGGATCTTGGAACCACTTCAGTGCTTAAACCTTAAGAGTTTGTCCTTCTCTCTGATTCATGTACACAACTCCCACTAGCAGCAATGAGTTACCCATGAAGAGGAGCTCAGGCAGCTAAAACTCAGCACCAGCAACGAGTGCATTTGTTATCGCCACCAAATGATCTGTTTTCAGATTCACTCAACACAAAGCCGGCTATTCTCAAAAGTCTTAATCCAGCAAAGAATTGCGACTCTGGGCCGGATTGCAGCAGAGCATTTGAGCTCAGCCTTAGCCTTAAAGCATCCAAGTCCCTTTGGGTTTACAGCTTGAAAATAAGCTTCCTTGGACTGGAGCCCAAGCACTCAGCACCTTGCAGGCCTGATCCCCTCACCCAGGGGAGCTGCATGTGAAGGAACTTTAGCCCGTATTTGTTGAATAAAGTTGCAGTTCTCATCTGCTGCCACTCAACCAGACACAGTTATGGAGCCATTGCTTAGCTTTGCATTATTAATTCTAGCTTAATTTTTCTTCTTTTTTTTTTCTTCCCCTAAACAGGCAACATCTGTGGCTCTCCTCCGCAGAATCTGAGTATTTCCTGATCCTAAGATGCATTGCGTAAATAAAAAAATACATGCTTTTGCAAAATTATGGGTTATCCGGTGCTTTTGAATCAAATTCTGCTCTACCAATGGCTTCAGTGAGACAAGTCACATAAGTCAAATATAGTCTTTTTTTATGAAATACTGATCCAAAGAATACTCAAAGAAAGGAAGAACATATTTTACCAATTCTGAGAAATTAAAATGTTGCCTGTGTGCTTTCCGTGTCTACATTATTATTATTAATGTTGATAACAGTGGGATGCACTCCCAGTGAAAAGGCAGTAGGTGGTCATTATAGATTCAGTACTTAGAAACATCCTGGAGACGATGTATTCATGTATTGAATGAAACCTCTTTATATTATTATTTTTAGATGAAAAAAAATTCTGTCTGGGCTGGGGCTAATGAATTAATCTTTTGGTGTCGACCGCACTTGAAAAATTGCACTATATTCTCTTTATACTCAACATTTCACAAATGGGATGAAATAAAACACTGAAGATGATCTAATGCTCTAAAATTCTGTCTTTTTTAACTTCGTAATATACTTCAACACAAAGGGTTGTTGCTGTTTTTCAGTCCACTTGTCAGGGATTCAAAACCCTGCCTCTCAAAAGAACATTTTATAATCCTTTTCAGGTTTATTAAAATTTAAGGCCTGGAATCAACAGAGAGCAAGCCCCGGCCTGGGCAGCAGGAAGAGCTGGGAAAGCTGAGCTGGGGCTCCTCGGGTAGCAGGGGCTTCTAGGACCCACCAAAAGCCCCAGTTACAGGATGCATCAGCCAATCTCAGCATTGGCACTAGGGTGGCATCCTCCTGCTGCCCATCAGGTATGCATTCAGTTCCACTCACGTCTTCATCAGAAGGATGCAGAGAGAGTCACACCTAGCACCCAAAGCTATGGATGTCATGGGAGAGCACCCAAAGCCAAGGGGAATGGGTGCTCAAGCAAAGAAGAAAGCAATGATATGACTGCATCACCGCCAGCCGAAGGAGGCACTGGAGTTAAACTGAACTGCAGCTGGGTAAAGACATGAAGAACAGCAGATGTGGAGCAGACAGACAGCGAAACTGCAGGTGCAGGGATCGGTTTCTCCCATCCCACAGTCTGTGGCGCTCCATGTCAGCAGAGCTCCCTAAGAGCGGTCCGAGAGCCACGCAGCTGGGGCTTGGGCAACACTGGGAAGTGTCTCAAAGGGATGATTCACATTCATAACAGAGCAGTCACCAATTCCCCACTTTTCGTGCAGACCAAACACAGGGAAAGAAACATGGTGGCTCACCTCAAGTTCTCAGGGCAGAAGAAGCGCCGGGTTTCAGCTGTGAACCACAGTCTCCATTTATGAGACTAGGGAGAGGGATGAAAGGTGAGGGCTTGGTGAGGGAAGGAGCAAGAGCTGACCACTGACCTCTAAATAAAATCACCAGTCACACTTTGGGATCAGACCGCGACAGGAGACAGAGCATGTCCAACTGCCTTTTTCTCTTAGACTATATCTTTCCTGTTTTTCTTCACCTTTCATTAGGCGCAGCAAAGCCATGTCACTGGGTAAGAGTGCAGGTTAATCCTCAGGGAATGCGTTTCACTCCAGCTTAGGGTCACAAATTCATAGGCTCTTGGACAATTCTAGCGGCACGTGCTTACAAGGAGCCATGACCATATCACACTTCTGCCATTCTCCAAAATCTCTATCTATGAAACCAAAAAATCCCAGAAAACACCTTCCTGGGAAGGAAATGGCAATGGGACAAAAAGGTGGTAGAAAAGCACTGATGTTCAAACAGGCAGGTCTCATCTGGTAGAAGAGGCAGGAGATAAGAATTGAAGCATTAGAAGAGGATCAACCCCACCACAGAGATGCTGGACCACAGAAAGGTGGGACAGGGAAGCCGAAGGGGCATAGCAGATCCCAGTCTAGCAAAAGGCCAAAGCAGAGAGGATTGTGGCACAGGGAGAGATGGGGTGTGGGAAACCAGCAGGTCAAGAGACAGTGAAAAGGCCTCTAGAAGGGCTCTAATCACAGACAAGGATAAAACCTCTACAAGACACCTGCAGCCATTGAGGAAAGAGGGAGGATTAGCACGCGGTGTTGGAGGTGGACAAAGAAGGGCAACTGCCTGCCTGTGCACTTCAGGATTTCTCCGGCTCAGCCTCAGGTTTTATCGGGAAAGACAGGCAGGAGTTAAGGCTGCTAAGCTGATACTAATGACTAATTAGTATGAGTTAAACAGTTAATTAGAAATTAGCTAAATGGCTGCAGGGCATCAGACGCAATGCGAGCACAGTGCCTATGGGAACCACGTGAGCTGAGCAAGGGTGATGCCGGTGCCATGGGACAGCCTCAGCCTCGTCCCTCCGGGCAGGAGGAGGAGCAGCTCTGCCCGCAGCTCTGCAGGGCTGAAGCGTCACTGTCCCTCAGCTCTTGCCCCTTTTCCCTATTCCAACGAGGTGCACGTGCAAGTTCTGTCACTGCACTTCTCCGTAGATCAGCTTGGCCTGGCCCAAGAGCCTGCAGGGTCAGTACACCTAATCCCTGGGAAGGGAAGGAAGCAGCGCACAGAAGCTGAGACACCTACAAACTGCATTGCTGAGACATTCAATCCAAAGAGATGCATCTTCAGCCAAGAAACTGTGACTCATGATTTAATTTTTCCGGGACATAAGATTTCGAAGTGATTCATTTGGTCAGAAAAAAACAGTCCTACCATTTTTCATTCGGGGGTAATGTTCATTTCATACTGGTTTTACCAATTTCCAGTTAGCACAATAAAATGAAACTCCAGGTGATACTCTTGCAGCACCACGACTTTGAAGCTCCCTTTTCTGTAACTAAAGTAACTGTTGCTTTTGAAAATGAACCTAATACCCTAACTCTTTCCTTAAGAAGCTTTTACAGATTTGATCATCTTCAGCAGTGTAATTAAAGCAAAGCCAGCATGTTTATTTTGTTTGCAGAGAAGAAACTGATTGAAACCATATTTATAGTCTTGGAGCAGAGTCAAAGCCCAGCTGAACTATTAGCCAAGTGTGCAGATTATTAATTGCCATAAAAGCCACTTACAATATGGATTTGATATCTGTATTGTTAAAGTGTCCACTCTGGTCAAAGTAAAATGGCTCAGCTGGATTTTCTCCTCCCCAGGGTGAGATTGGAAAGCATCTGATATGAATTTCAGCAAACTAAATACTTCCCCTCCTTACTGAAATTGCTATGCATATCAGACAATGAGTCTTAACCTCAAAAAAGAGTTTAGGATCTGGACAACAAACTTGGAAATTCTCCTTCAGCCTAATTTAAAAGCAACATAAAAAAATAGGGGAAAAGATGGTCTTTAATTTTAAAGGGATTTTTGGAATTAAGCTTTGGTCTAAGTGCCCTTTCCTAGAGATGATCTAAATCCATTCCTCATCAGAGAGGAAACTGCATCTCTATCAAGTAGATATCATTGACAGATACCAAATTAACAAACTGAAGCCTTATATTTTCAACATAATCTAAAAGATTCAGTTCTTTGCAAAGAAAATATACAGAGAGCAGCTGCCAGAGCCGTAGCCTTAGCAACCACACCTGCTTCATACTCACGTCGGCTTTCATACATGCTCCTGGACTGGGCCCAGATTTTGAATGGATCTGGCTTTTTCTGCCCAGAACTGTCCGGTTGATCCGCAGCCGGCGCCTCCGCGGCGGTGTAGTCCGGCAGCACCTGCGTGCTGTGAACGGGGGAAGCGGTGTGCCCGCTGCGGTGGCTGGAGACGCTATGCTGAGAACTGTTTTGGCTGTCTTTCCTTTCAAGTGGTTGCTGTAAGGAAGAAAGCAAGTGGAAAGAGAGAGAACAGACGGTTATTGGTCTTTGAGTGGGTGTTTTCCATCAATTTTTCTCCCTTCTTTGATCAGGGTTTCTGCATGCACATAAGTAAGTGTATAAATCACAGTTTTGCTGCCACCAGTTAATGCTGGGTACAGTTAAATTCCCTGATGACAGATTTTGATAGGCAGGCTGACAGAAAGAGATATGCAAAACAAAGTCATTTATCATAAAAAAAATACGTAGTTCTCCATCTCACACACAAAACAAATCTAAATCTCATTATAGGTTACTAGTTTTAGTGCACTTATTTTTTCCTACATTAAGGCAGAAAAACTCAACAACCTTCTACTCAGATAACATTAGGGTCTAACTTGAGCCTGCAAGAAAAAGGAAAAACTACCAAATTTCACTGTGAAAACTTAACCAGTCCCTCTGAAACAGATGCAAGCACAGCCCTTACTATGGAAGATCACTTTTCCTCTGCAGCTCTTGCAACCCCCACATCACAAGTGGGTGGACAACAGAGTACCACTTCCATGTCTCTGCTTCCCAGAGCATCCACAGGATTACAGCAGACCTTTACAGTGAAAATGACTATTTGCAGTTTGATTGCCTTGTTTTAATTGAGCGTATTAAAACAGGAAAAAATACGTCCGCCTAAATTCAAGGCTTATTCAAAAGCAGTATGTCAAGAGCTCTGGCTGCTCAATATTTAGCTAAGCAGGGTACATAATTCTTAACTCAAATTCACAATGGTGTGCTCAAATGAAGCACAAGTCACATATGCATTGCCAGGATTTGTACTACTCGGTATGCAGCAAAATCCTCCCTCAACAAGAGCTCCCCAAACTGTGCAGCAAATGCTTTTTAATGCTCTTTTCAGAAGACCTTGGGTTGGCATCAAGGTTGAGTCCAGTCTCCCACCTGCTCCGGCACAGGGAACCGGCACGTTCCCGGTTCCCTGTGACGCAGAGGGTGGCCGGAAAAAGAGCATCCTACAGGTTGTTTTTACAACATCCACAATTTCCTGGCTAAAAGGGGTCAGCCGCTTGTATCAGGAAACCTCAGACAAAAATGTAAAGCCTCCTGCTGGCAGGGGGTACCCAAAAACATTGCAACAGGAGTCTCTGCTTTCAGGGACTTCTCCACAGAGAACTAAGCAGGGGTTGGGAGAAAAGCCAGCAGCAAGCACAGCGCAGGGGGGCTGAAGCGCACACAGGTCTGGGGACCCTCTCCTTTACTCTGAATGTGAAACCCCAGGCGACCAATGCTCCATCATAGCAGGGCTGAATTAATTACAGAGGAGAAAGTTACTATATGAAAGTGCCCTCTTTTTGAGTCTTAAAAATAATATTTTCTTTTTTTTTTTTTTTTTAAGTTGCACATATTTTAGGTTTACACTGAGAAAAAAAAACAGCTCCAACAGCCCAAACGACTTTGACCTCTCAGCCTTACATTTGAGTTGTTGATCCACTACCAGCATTTTTTTAAATGACATCTCGATCGACTAGAATGTGAAATTGCCTTTGTCCTTTAAAGCAATTTTGAACAAAGCATATGTGCCATGATTACTCATCTGCAGACTTTCAAATACAAATATCTGAACCAATTTCAAACATTTTTAGCTTTTTAAGTGGTAAAAGAAGCTAATTCACATGCAGCCCTTCAGTTTTTAAATGAAGCAGTTTTAAAACATCTATGCTGTGGATAATCACTCCTTTGTAACTTAAAAATAAAAAGAAAGAAAAACACTTTAGCACTCTCATTCCAGCCATCTGGATTGTTTTGTTTGTTTGGCCAAACTACTAAAATAACTACAAGCATCCTGTGAAACTTCAGGCCAATCTCACTGGAAATAGCTGGTTTACAGAAGTTGGAGTTCAGGGACTAAAATGTGAAGCTTTATTCAGCCCTTGGGGAAATGTTGAGAACTCTCTGAAAACTTTCTGATTTAAAAAGAAACAAAGTTTGAACTTTAAAAAGTGTTGTCACTTTACAATATGAAAGGTCTAAATATTGAACAAACTATGAATTCTGTTTCATATTTGGGTTGCAAATGGAAGTGTCAGCATATCTCAAGCAAAACCACCTCTAATTAAACTAGAGTTGCAATTGCAAATACACAGACATTTTGCAAGAAATAGGGGAAAACGTCTTCAGAGGGACAGTTGTTTTTCCAAACAATAACTCCTTCAAAAAGCCTGAAACATCTCTACTTAGGAGTTGAAGAAGGGGGGCAGAGAAAGGGGAACACAATCATGGAAAATGTGAATATATGTAATTAAATTAATTCAAGACAATATTAATTAACTTTCACATCACCAGATGAGGCCAAAAAAGTTTGAGGCCGAACTTTTACATGTGCTGTAGCAGCTTCAGCACGCCGTCATCATCAGGACTTGCAGGGGTCTGACCACCCCGCTCTCCATGGTGCTCCTGCAATGGGGACTGCCCGGATGAAGAAGTTTTTGCCTTGGTGCAAAGGCGGAGCTTTCCCAAGAGCTCTGAGCTGACGATATGCCAATGGAAGGATGGTTTCTCTATCCCCTGCCTCGTTCCAAGTTTGGGGCCGATCCTCCTGGGTCTGGGTCTGACTGCCCGACTCACTCAGCTCACACACGGGCAGGAAAGCAGCTAAATCAGGGCCAGAAGAGCACAGGGCTGTTTCATGACAGACCACTCCAGAGCGGGCGGTTCAGACCTCATCCTGAGATGCTGATACTGTTTTCCAGTGCAAAGTAAAGCAGATCAGCTGAATCGTGTTGACTTCTGGCAGTAGCTACCAGACCATGGGGCACTGAACTACCCAAGTCAGCGAGAGTCTATGGTCTTCTCCAGAGCTGTGTATAAGCATAAATAGCTTGTCAGGAAGACTCTTGACCAAAAGTGCCTAAAAATCAAGACTATGATGACTACCTTGAGTCCATTTAGGCAGATTGCACACTTAAACACAGGTGATGGGAAAAAACAATCACCTTGGTACTGTATTACAGCCATGACAAAATAAATACGTAGATAGCTGGACCTTCTCGTGCCCTACCCAAGCCTCAGGTCTGAGATGCATGGCCTGTGCCAGCTTCCCTATGCCCTTGCTGAAACTTCACAGTGCTCATCCTGCAAAACGTAAGATGAAGAAAACATACTATTGGGAAGAAAGTCTTTTCTAGCTGCCCTTTCCCCACTGGTGAGGTTAAGAGGAACGTCAGCACAGCTCAGATTTCCGAGTGCAGCTGTGGAGGCAATTGCTGCAAAAGAGGGGACAGCAGCGGTCAGGGTTTGGGCATACATCAGCCTTCCAGGATTTCTTCCCTCCAGCGTGCAATCCCATTCTCAGCCACAGGCACTCCATTTGCTGACCTGACAGGCAGCTTCTCCCTCAGCAGAGAGGCTGAGTGAGCCCACACTGAGCACTACATTGTCCTCTGATTACGGGGAGGGAAGAAAACAGCAAAGGCGATGTGAGCCAGGGAGCTTGAAGCTGTTGTGCTGCAAAAGGAGACAGGAGGAAAACTGCTTACAAAAGTCTCCAAGCGCCTAGAAAATGCTACAGATAGCCACATAGCAGAGACCAGTTTGTCATTCATGCTAAATGAAAGAGTAATTAAATGTTACTTTGTACAGTGACTGCTAAAACAACCGAGGCCCATGACACGGCTGAGAGGTGGCTGCAGGCAGAAGATGGGACACTAATTATTAGCAGCAGTTGTGAATGTCTGTGTCAGGCAGAGAGAAACCCGCAGCAGAAGAGGCGACGGTGGCAGGGAGCATGTCCTGCAGCACGAACGGACACCAAAGCTTTTTGGCATGGGATTCTCCAGGCATTAAACTGCAAGAGAGAAGAGTTGCTGTGGTTTCCTCCCACTGCATTTCAAGGTGGGGGGGGAAAAATGGTCTCTGAACGAAGAGGGATATGTTGTACAAACACTCATGCTATGGAACCTACTTCTCCTGACAAAAACAGGACATCAGCAGAGCCCCATGTGCTGCCTATCCACCCAAAATACGTGGCAAGCCTCTTGTCAGGGACAGGCTGTGCATAGGAATTGCATTTTTGGCCACAATTCAGCTATGCTGACAATGTATTTATTTACACTCAAAAGAAAAATGAGATTTTTGGAAGAGCTTAGCACTTTTTTCCTCCTGCAGTGAGCCTGTCTTCTGATGATCTAGCTGCAGATTTTGTGCTCTAGAGCATTTTGGAGAAGCTGGTCCTGGCAGCGACAGCAAACTGAGCTGGAAATGGGAATCTTTGCCCCCTTGTGGAGTATTTTGATGCAAGCAACATGGGGGAAAAAAAAGAAAAAAAGAAAAAAAAAAGTTTGTTTTCATCCCTGTTATACCAGGATAACTGCAGGGGAAATTGCTATACTAGAGAACTTGCACACTGAAAATGTATATCCCCAGATGGTCAATACAAAAATATTACCCATTTTCATCTAAAGGAGAATCAATGGGAAACTGGAAACAAACAAGTAACATCGAGAGCTGCTGTGAGCGTATCCTTGGTGGGGGGAAAGGCGAAAGAAAAGACTTGGAAGTGCCAGTCCCATGTACGGCTGCGAACTTTTTTTTTACTAATTTGGCTCTTCCACCAAGGTTGAAAAACTCTCCTTAAAAACTGAGAAAAAGAGCAAAGCTCATCAGAAGATACACACAGGCTGAAAAATACAGCCCAGGAAGACTGAGCTCAAGGCAGAAAAATATTCCCAGACGGTGTCACAGCCCCAGCAGTAACAAAGCTCTCCAAGGGGCTAAAACACCTCCTCCCAGCCGGGAGGTATCCAACAGCCTGAAGTCGGCCGTTCGGGAATATGGGATTGGGGCTGATAGCTAAAAATAGGGCTTGGTTGAGAAAGAGACAGCTGTTGGCAGTAATTCGGGAATGTGTCTGGGCTCTGGGAAAGGATACGAGGTAACAAGAGAGGGCTTGTCACTGCGCTGAGCAAAGCAGAAGAGGACGGAGACCCGAGCTCGTGTTTTCCCTGATGCAGCAGAAGAAACAAAGAACGAGCACAAGTTAAGTCTGGGCCAACTGCTCCCGTCTTGGATGTAGATTGTCCTCTAACTGCAGCGAATGTATTAATCAAGGAATGCTGGAAAACATTCCCTCTGCGCCAGGGACAGGGAGCGGGGGAAACGGGCAGCACGTTCAACCCAAGCCCCGCAGCCAGCCGTGCGGCGCTGGGGACAGCCCGCCGGCACACCGCTCAGCTGGCAGTGCCCGCATTCACCCAACGCTGCAAGTGCAGCAACCCATCCCTGGGAGATGCTGGGGCAGGGCAAGAGAGATGGCATCCCAGCCGGGGAGTGTGCTGGTGCGGCAGGCCTGGCTCTCCCCTGCCAGGACAAGAGCAAGTGGGAATCTTCACCGAGCACCAGCCCTGCAACTAAACCGAGGAAAGAAGGTGTTAAGCAATACCGCTGCTTTTACGCTTTTGACCATCGCCTTGGCCACAAGAGCTCTGGTGTTGGTGTAAATCCATCCCAGACAGCCCTGAGGACAGTTTCCTCCTCTGCATACGGGTGCCCCAAGGCGCTTTGCTCCAGGTTTCCATGCTCAACCCTTGCACATCACCGACGCCGGGGAATGAAGGAGCGGCTGTGCCGGCTCCGACGCGCTCTGCTCTGCCTCTCCGAGCAGCGGTCGGTCATTAAAGCTGCCGCACAATGCGGCAGTGTAAAACATCGCTGCTAATTGCCGATGCAAAAGATCCGGTGTGCAGGCAGGGGGAATAGGAGGCTCTGCTTTTTGTGAATCCTGCGCTTCAGAGGCAACAGCACCGCCTAGAGCCGTAGTAAAAATTACTGGAGGGACCCTAAAGCAAGTGAGAGGGGTTCAGGAGAAGCACGCGAGGGAATGGGACTGCTATCCCAGGGCTGACTGGCTCCTCAAAGCAAACAGTCGGGAGGTATCTGCTGTTGCAGGGCTACACCTGGTTGCAAGCAGTCTCTTTGTTCACCGAGGCAGGATTATCACAACGTGGATTTAGATGCTGCTCAGATTTTCACGGTGCATCACTGCCGACCAGGGAGGTGTCTGACACCACATTTGGCATCAGGTAAAGGGCAGGATCCCCCTTTAACTTATGCCAAACGTGCATGTGGCAAAGCGGGAGCCTCCACATGGGAGCCTCCATACTTTGAACAGACCGAGACTCATTGATCGGGGCCGGTTTAATGACAGAAGTCGGAGTCGGGATTGAGTGCAGCCACTCCTGCTCCGACTGCGGAAAAAAGTGCAGGCAGAGAGAAGAAATGTGCCAGATGCGTACGAATTTTACACACTTGCTTCTGTTTTACCGAAGGCTGAAATAATCTCAGCGTATGACAGAAGTGAGCGCGCAGGGTCTGACATGCCTGTGATCTGCGAGGGAGCACACCCCGCACTTCTGCCTCTCAACATTAATGCGAGCTGACAATGGTAGAGGCCTGGGCTCACGTGACTTTAATCAGCGCTGCCCTAAGCCATCAGAATCACATTAATTATTTCAGGGCTTTCTTTTTGGATGAACAGAGAACTCATATTAAAAGCAGAAGCCTTCTGCTCAGCCCGTTCATAAACCTCTTGCCCAGCTTTGCAGCGAGGTGGGCTGCGCCCAGCTGCAGTTTTTGGCACCCATCGGGGACTGTCGGTGAAGTTTTGCACCGTCTTACAACACGGCAAAGACCTCACTTGCTCTGCTTCCCCAAAGCTACTGGGAGAGAATTCTCTTTTTTCCCCTCCCTCTCAACAGGTAACTGGAAACTTTCAGGCTTTAAGTATACCATTGCCTTTAAAAATAAAACATTTCTTTTTGTTGCATACAAATTGCACATTAATTTCTTCCATGATATCATGCATGGAGCTTTAATGATACTTTAGATCACGGCTTCCGTGCTATTAGCTAACATGTCATTCAGGTAACAGCTTTACATGGAAATAGGATCAGGAGGGACAAGAAAATACTGTTCCTTTGGGCTTTTTTTTTTAAAAAAAAGGGAATCTCACACCTGCAGCACAATCCTGCTCAGTATGAAAATGCCTCCAGAGCAAGCACTCGGACAAGCTAACTGTATTCCCCGGGAACCGTAACCATGCTCCGTTCATGCTTTGTCTCTCTCAACAAGGTGCATGCTTTCCCATTCTGTTAATAATTCAGCCAAGGGTACTCGAGAAAACTCAGGGAGTTAATGGAAAAGGTTGGTGCCTACGAGCACCCGACAGGAATTGCTATCTGGCAAGAAGGTGGAGCCTCCCATCTTTCCAAAAGGAAACAATAGCTTTTTTTGGGGGGTAAGTTAAACAACAGAGAACCTCATCTGTCAGGGAAGAGGATCCGTAAACCTGAGGCTTTATTTGCAAACAAGTCCCTCTTCTGTACTGCATTCCTCTTTCATCTCCCCATGCAGCGGGAGCCGTGCAAGGTAATCATGGTTGCAACAGAAAGACAACTTAAAACAAACGAGACCCACAAAGGAAACAAACGGAACTCATGCCTTTCTCCTTCAAAGCAGACAAACAGACAAAAATAGTAGCTGAAAAGTGCTTACCGACTTTGGGCTCTTCTTTGGGACCGGCAGTCCTGAAAAATGGCAACAAGGGAAAAATAAACATTAGCATCTAAACGTTACCTCCCCTTAAAGAAAAATCCCTAGGTGTATCATCCGAACGTAGCCATCTGCAGAGTTATGTCAGCTTTCGCTCTCACATCGGAGTTACCAGTCTGTTCATATCGAATCAAAGCACAGGGAGAGGGAGAGCGAGCGAGAGACGGGAGCGGGGAAGAGGGAGCGGGGGGAGAGCTCTATCTGCATTAGCTATGCTGACTTGTGCTGCAGCAGCCGGGAGGCTGGGAGAGAAACCCACAGCCCTCAGCGGCCGCCGAAACCCAGCGCTTGGGCAGAATCTCAAATGCTCCCCTGGATTACGGGAGACTTAGCTCACAATTAAGCTGAGGCTATTTCCTTTTGACGCGATCGGCTTGGCGATTTTATCGGACCAATCGCTGCGGCGCAGGGGAAACAGGTTGATTTTTTAAAAAGTATTTCTCTAGAAATTGATTTTTGAAAGGAAAATGTGCATTGGGTTGAGCTGGGAGGCACGGGCTGGGCAAAGGAAAACAAAAGCGTGAGGAGGAATAAGCTTTTATCCCCAAAAATATGAATGTTACTGAGAAAACACGCGTTTTCCTTCCTGTCCATCCTAAGTGTAAATCTTTGAAGCCAGAGATTTTATCTGTTAGTTACAATTTCAGAGAGCTGAGGCTTGAAAACAGCACTGCAAATGTCCTGACCCTTGGGGGGGATGCTGGGGAGCTTGGAGAAGGGGGGCTTACACCGGTTGCAGTCGATGCAAAGGAAGAAACAACTGGAGGGCACCAGAGAAGGTTTTTTCAAGGACAATGTTGCATTTTGGAGCAGCCTCTTACTTGCTCTGTGATGAGCAAGAGAACTCAAGTGGGATTTCTATCGACTACTTCTGCATATAGCGCAATTCCCAGCAGCAAAGGAGACCCTCGGCTGGGGGATTTACCTACAACGCAGGAAAAGCTCTTTCCTGGGCATTTTGCAAACCACCTTCCTTTTCCTCCACTGTTGGAGGAGAGGGAACTCCCCACATTTTGCTCTGTGAGGCACTCCAGAAAACAAACATAAACCAAAACAGAAGATTACACTCCACATTAAGTGCTCAGTAATTCAGATGTTTGAAATCTGCTTTTGTCTTTAGGATGTGATTTATGTGGCATTTATGCCGCATTACGTTTTCTACTTTATGCATTTTGTTTGTGCTAAAACCCATGCCCTCGTCTAACTTTTACACAGAGAATAAAATAAGTGATGCAAGTGGATTACAAATCTGTCTAGGAAGAAGCTCATTTTAAGGTAATTTGGGAGATGTTAGTTCTGAATAGGGAAGATCCACAATTAAAAATGATAAACAGAGCTCGCTTTGCTGCCTGCTCACAGACTGGGATGCAAACTGTAATGAGTATTTTAAACGAAATATTTTCAGCTTTTGAGGAGTATCTGTGCTCTGCACCTCACTCTGATGCATTCCCAGCCAATAGCTGATACCTCTCCAGGCACTGATTGATCGAGGGACGATGAAACATCAAAACTGTTTGAACTAAACAATTAAGACCGCAGCTTCATTTCTGCTGACGGTGACTGTGTTTGTATAATACACTTAAAGAGGAAAGCCCTAATAACGTTCATGGCAAGTCACATTTTAACAGGCATCATTTATCACAGAGATAAACACACAGATAGAGGTTCTCCCTCTCTCTCTCTCCCCTTCCACATGCATGCACACACGTTTACTCTCCCTTTCCAAGAGATGCTCTTTCCTATTAAATCAATAGGTAGAACAGATCCCCATGCACGCACGCACCCTTAACAGCCCAACATGAGCCAGAAAAGGTATTACAGCAATTTAAATGTTCCCTGCAAAAAATAAAGCTGAGATGCAGCTGGGCTGTTGGTTCAAATTGTACCAGAACTCAATTTATTGCATGACAAGCATTAAATGTTAAAATTTACTAAGCATGAACTACTGAACAAACCTTTCTTTCAAAGTTTGTAATTAATTTTGGCTGTTCCAATCAAAAAAAGATGGAAAACGGTTGAAAAATAATGGAAAACATATCAAGGCCATTGTTTGGCGGGTCCTTCAGAGGCTGATGAATCTTACAGTGTCACTGCTCTGTGCCAGACTTCGCTGCAGAACAAGCAGTAATTGACTTTTTACGAAAAGAAGTGACTGCCGAACACGTTAACAAATGTTAGTAGTTTTTCATGGGACAAGCTTATAGCCAGGGGAATAACTTGCCTGTACATTTTCCTGTAAAAATGTTATTTATTCTTCTAATTACGGTCTCATTTTAAAACTCCAGTTCTTGACGCAGCAGGCCAAATGAGCAAATGATAGGTATGATATGTAGTTTTCATGCTCAGATGATGGAATGGATACAGTATTTAACAGCAATGAACACAAAGCGCTTGAATAACCCCCAAATCCTGGGAGCATCACTAGCAAGAAAATGCTGAGCTTTATCAAAAAGCTTCTGGCAAAAACAACTGCCCACACCTATGAGTTTGGGATGGTGACGACCACGAATTACAACATTCACCTTTTGATTACGTTACCAAGTCCCGTCACTGCTCAGGCCGTGGCTCATGCCATGCCTTGCTTGGTATGCTCATCCTCCCAGCTGCCCTGTTCTCTCCTGAAGCCTCACTGCAAGTTTTTCAGGGTAAATGGGCCAAGCATGGATTTAACACCCAGTTTGCATCTCTTTGGCATTGTGCAATTTTTTAGTGGCAGGAGTAACGGCGTTCACTTCCCTGGCTAAGTGAAGCCAAAAGGCTTCTCTGCTGCTCTGCCCTCAAATCCGATAATGGAATAGTAACAGTTTATATCGACACTGTTCGCAATGTAATTCCTCTCTGATTTAATGCCTATGGACATCTCTCACTACTACTTGAAATGCATCTTCTAATTTTGCAGGGTTTTGGAGGTGCAGATTAGGGACGGTGGAAGAGTCATGCAACCGAACGGGGCTGCTGTCATCAGAGAGTTAACAGTGTTTTAAAACAAACGAGCACATCTGGTAAACAATGTCAATATGACCTAAAACCCCTTGAACGGGCTCATTGTAGCTACTTACTAAATGTGCCTGGAATTAAATTAATTAGAAAGCACACATTACTCCCCTCTAAATAACAATGTAATAAAGCAACTGTTTAATGAAAAATATCAGCGATCAGTGAGCAATCCGCAAGCACAAAAAAAGGGATTGTAATCAAACTAAATTCACAGACTCGTCAGCAAGGCAAGAAAGGCTTCATACAAGGTTAGTCAAAAATGAGTCAGATGCAGGGATCTAAATTAAACTAATTATCACAGAGATTATTACATTTATCTTAACAAAAACCTCTCTCTTTTCTCCCCAGTACTCCCTAAAGCTCTATGTACAGCTGGCTGCATCCATCTGCTCAACTACGTTTTGTAACATAGGGGAAAAAATGCAAATCATTAAGCAAGTTTTGTACCATGACTTCAGCACTCTTAATGCTATTACCCATCAGGAGCAGTATTTCTGTTGCGTGACACTGTATTATGTTGTGAGTGATGCGGTCCATGAAGTAAGGCCACAACCCAGGTTATTTCATATTATTTGGCATGTGTTAATTTTGCAGTCTTGTGTGGCAAAACTTTTGGAGCTGGGAAGCTGTAAGTTCCCTAACCCTACCTATGATGAGTTCATGGAATAACCCATGGGACAAAACCGTGACCCCAGGTGTTGCTGTTTGTAACATGTAGCAGTCCTCAATTTTTACAGGAACAGTTTCTCAAATTTTTTGTCTTTACGCGACCAAAGTAACGTGGGAAGACCACAACACATGGCAAATTCTGTTTTGCTGAGCATATACAGAATGCAATGTGTGACTACAAATCCATACCATAGCCTGGACCTGACTCTGGTGTGAGCTCAGAAGGCCACAAATGCTCAAAAATTACCTAGATGGACACCAGACACATCATGCACTGTTCTACAGCCCTGTGTTTTAGACACAGTGGATCAAAATGATCAAAAAGTTGAATCTTAAAGGAAGACCTATCTCTAGGCACCCCAGGAGTCATCCAGTCAACCCATCCGAACAGCTCGGTTACGTGAAGGCCAGTTGGCATGAACACTTCTCTCTCCACCACACACACAAAAAAAAAAAAAAGGCGCATATATTTCAATAGGATTTCAACTGAAGTTGGAACAATTCAGTACAAGTTTGCACAATCCACCCACAGGACAAAGGCACTTGAAATTGCTATAGAGCCAGTCTAGAAGCCAGACGTATCAGCTTACTTATTGCTTACAACGTCTGTGGCTACTGCTCAACATTTTTCAGTTTGGGGGTGTTTTTGCACATGAAAGGAAAGAACAACTGTGTCTAGAGCTTTACTTCTCATGATTGCTTAACACTTCCAATCAGGACACCCTGTGGACCATCCGTATCCAACAGCAAAAAAAGCCATAGGTGAGCCTAGGTGAAAAGGTTACCCATTTAGTTTTGCCATTACATGGTCTGCAGGCCAGAATGCACAACAGCTGAAAATTAGCAAGAGATGAATAAAAACACAAGAAAAGAAACATTTCAGACTGTGTCACAAGGTTAACATTTACAGAGAAAATGATTCTGCCTGAAAAAAATAAAAATAACAAGCTTTCTAAATAGTGCTGCTTACACCCCGCTGAATAAAAACCAAAGGCTGTATCAAGGAAAACAGACACTTCGAAAGATGAAGGGTAAAGTACTGGAGTCGGGGGGTACACGACCATATACCTGGCACTGCGCATTGATTGCTGCTTTCTGTGTGAAAAACAAGGAACTCTAAATAATTAACGCTAATGGCCATTAGTGCTGCCGGGGGACAGGGGAGGGGAAGTCGGTGGTGACAAAGCAATCCCCTTGATTCTGTATAATCCATTGCCAAAGAATTTCTAATAAAGGACAAATACTGTCTAAAAAATAGATGGAACTTGATCTTTTCCAGACTGGAGGAAGAACAAGAAAACATACCAGAGTAATTTGCAGGAAGAGAGGCAAGGCTGCACACAGCCATAAGAAGCACCATCAAGAAGAAAACCCTTACCTTGTCCCTGCCCAACTTTTCTGCTCATCATCGTGATTTGCATAACAAGAGTGTCACTGCACTAACAAAAAAAATTAGCTATGCAATACAAGCTTTAAGCGAGAGAATAATTTACACTGCAGGAATACAGCCCTGCCATAAATCAAGTTTGGTAACTACCAAATACAGTGAAAAATGCCACGTTACAAATGCTAATGTTCAATGCTAATGTTAAGAAAGCAATGTTGTCAAGAGACCATTTCGGGCATTATTAACCCACTGGCACCGGCAAAAAAACATAACGAGGCATAGCATATTATTGCCATTAACAAGAGTTTCAGTTCTAGGTGCTCTAAAGATGTTAAATTGTATTAGCCTCAATTACTCATTCTTGGTCAGGATGCTAAAGAATTCCTCGTAATTGAAGTCGCAGTCATATTTTCAGCATCTCAAACCAGAATTGATTTTAGAAGCGATAAAGAAGATATAGGCTAATAAAATCTATTTAATTACTACAAAAATATAAATTTAACTATGTAGTAAGATACATATGGTAATACCAAGACAGTAAGATAATAAAGAGATTGAGAATTAGTGAGACAATTACCCATCTAACTTATGGTTGAAAGCATGTCAGCAGTTCTAATATTTTTATTTTGAAGCTCATTAAATGAAGAGTTTTTCCTAAAGCTCGAGCTGTTGGAGTCATATGCTTAGATGAAAATCTCTGTTAATATTTAAACAAATATGTACATAGACATTAAATTTCTGAAACCTCATGAATTTGAGAAGGTAAACACCAGAACTGGAAAGTAATTAGAAACCCCCATGTTATTTCACATAGATATGTGTGTGTGTACACATGTATTATATATATATTTTTTCATATACATAAGCATACATGTGTGGATATGCATGAAGGTACCTACCCTTTTCCTCAAGCCCACAAAATCCATGACTTGAAAACTTTATTTCTAGAGCACATCTCACAATTTTTTGGGCATGCTGCAATTTTGCAGATGTCCAGTGCCACAGCCCCTCTCCTCAGCTGGCTGTCCCATGGCATGGCCATGTGGGTACCGAAGGGCAGCAGCACCTCAAGGCCAATCTCATGTGCCACTCCAAGCTCAGCACGGACGACACTGGGAGAGGAGAAACCATATTTTGCTATTGTCACGTCTGTATTTATTGGGCTCAGTGAGGGTGTTTGTCTTCAGACTTATCACAGCACTGTTACAAGGTGTAAATCCACATGCTGAAACCTGTGTGGTTTATGGCAGATTCTCATATTTCATATTTGGAGAGCAGCCTGCACAAAGGGGACGTCTACAGATAGGGCCCTCTTGGTATTAATTTGATGTTGCTATTAACAAATAACATCCCTTAATAATAAGCTAATAGTTATGGAATGCTTAGCCAGATTCAGACCTGGGGGGTGCACCTGCACACATGGCACGCTAGGACAGAAAATCTTTACTAGAGGACAATGGTTTTGCTGATGTTTTCATGAAACATAACTTTATTAGGTTTAAAATACAGTTTTCTATTAAAATAAATCGGTAACTCAATATACTTCCAAGTATGTAACTGTACATCTCAGAAACTAGCCCTTAAGGATAAGGATGGAGTCAAAACTTCTGGGGACCGATATTCACCTGCCACATCCCTACCAACATTACCCTCACGTGCCCCAGCCACAGGGCCCTGTCCTGCCCCAGCATCCTCAGCCAGCTGTGTCAGGTCCCTGAAGCTCAGCCTCCTCTGCCAAATCTGTCTGGTCTACAAGCCCTGCCACCTTCTCGAGTCCAACTCATGGTACATTGCAGGTCTTCTGGCACAAAAGACACAGCTTTAACAGGCTCTTAAAGCTGGTACAGTCCTAATTACTATCACCATCACAAAAATAAGTCCATCTGACCAAGAAAAAATAAACATGAAAATGAATAAACATAAAATCCCAATGCAGAACTGGGGAAAAAAAATTCAGAATAGAGAGACTTAGAGACATGAGGATAGATATTTAAAAACAATCTGTCTCAGAACAAAACCATTGACTAGTCCATTACAAAGCCATCCTTCTTCCCCAGTGTTGCCCACCTGCTATTGCTTTTAATGACTCTCCAAATGTATTTAATTACAGCGATAAACAAAGACCTTTCTTGGATTTCTGATACCTCATTAATTTTATTATGACTGGTTATTATAATGCCAAACCAGGGCAGCAGTCACCGCACCCACCTGCAACGTGGCTGATAAAAACTCCTTATTTACAAGTACATGCACGCCAAAATGCCACACAGGCGGTATGCAAGGGTAAGAGGAAAAACTGGGTGGAATAAAACCCTCCTTGCTGCAACAGCTCCAAGTCTGCTCCATTTCCTGCTGTGCAAATCCCAATGAAGATGTGGGAGGCACATCTCTAGCTAAATCTGCCTTATCTAATGCAGAGTATTAGGTTCTGCTGTGCCACCTTGTGTTACATCACATCACATCTGATATAAAACAACACTGTGTGGGTTTGAGTTGCTCCACTTATACCACTTCAGCATTTAATACCAAAACCAAATCAAAACATAAGGGGAAAAAAAAAAGCCAACTTTCAAAACCTCAAGCTGGGGAGAAAAAAAAAGCCTTTCGGAAGAATTTCAGAGCTCTCATCTTTCATTTGCTAAGCAACCTCCTGTTTTGTTCTCATCTAAGAGCCTACTGCTTTCTGCAAGATAAGGTGGTTCATGCAATAAAACATCCTGATGGGAAGATTTCAGACATTTTTTTCTTCCAGCATTCAGCAAATGCTTTGGTTTTCTTACTGATTTTAAAGCAGATCTAGATTCCCTACCACAGAAAGGCAGCCGTGCGCATAACGTGCACACCACCTCTATTGTGCTGTCAGCATGCACGACTACGCAAAACTGACATTATTTGGTTATTCCAAATATGTTAATTGTTCATCTCCTTAATAATTAAAGTACAAGTGTCCTCCTGGCCTTAAAGCACACTTTGTGAAATATCTCAAAACTTTAGGAAATTATCTCAGCTCTTGAAATTAATGCAAAATGTGTAACAAAATGCCAAGCAATGAATCAGCAACTGTTCTATCCTGTTTTACCCTTCCAAGTGACTCTGGAGCTCAGATGACACATATATCTGGGGGACACAACCTATAGTATAGATAGGCTACGCTGCCACAAAAATGCAGGGCAACTGATGTAAAACTAATGCTGACCCAAAAAGCAGATTTCACAGGCATCTCTTCATTTGCTTACTCATTTCTAGAAGAGGATCTGTGCAAATGGAGTTAATGAAGGGTAGCTGAGGGGAAAACACTTGTGCCTCAAATGACTAACAGATTAGTGTCAGCACTTTGCATGTATCACACCAGCAAGAGCTGGAAATTCTGCAGGCAATTAAAACGTCCACATACCAGCAATACCAATTCTCCTTTATTATCAGAACTGTAGTATTATATAGCTGTTGTTTTTGGAATCAGGTGCTCATATGACAAAGTGCTTTGTTTGAAGTTTCTTAGCCTCCCAGCGTTTAGAAAAGGCACTTGGATATGAATACTAGAGGCTTGAAATAAAAAAAGAGAAAGAACTCCGATGTGGTATTTTTATATCTGGAATTTTGGGAGCTTAACATAGGATTTTTAAGTGCTTGGGCTTTTTGAGGTTGATATTTGAATTTGTCGCTTACTATTTCAGCTGGATGCCTTGCATTGAGAAACTCCAGCATGACCTGGTAATGCTAATTAATTAGTTCCCACAAATGCACTATTTGTATGAACATTACTAATGCACATCAAACTATTTGGTGTCTGAACAAGCTACCGACAATTACCCTTTGTGGCTGCCGGCATTTGTAGGCATCCAAAACCTTGGTGAAACCCTGCTGCTTCCTGGAGCCTAATGGGAGCCTTGCCGTGGACTTCAGCAGCACCAAAATTTCCCCCTTCATGTTTCTGGTAAGCAGAGTTATCCCAAGCCTTGCAAATTCAGATCATCAAAAACAAACGGCTAATGTCACTAAGATTAACACCTGTAAAGCACTTTGAAACAGAAAAACACTGCGTAATCCCAAAATATTACATTATTTATAAAACGACCTGATTTTAAATGTTAAGTTCGGCTTATTTTTATCACAAGGAGAAAACAAGTTCCTGCTAGCTTGCTTTACAAAACCAATTACCAGTGATCAGTGTATGGTGCTGCATAACAATACACAGCATTGCCCCAAAAAGGCGTATCTAACACCCTGGAGCTGTTTAGAGGAAAATTAACTTGCACAGTGGATTGAAATACATGCACATAAGCAATTCTAATAAGGGGTATGAACTTCAAACTTCTTATTAAAAATATCAAAATATGTAACATTTCCTTTTTTCATCTTTTCCTGACTTCAACTGATTTTTGTATCTGCTCCTTGATATACTAGTCCCTAATCAGAATAAGGCTCTGAGAGAATAGTAAATGTGACATCAAACTTGCTTTAAACTTGCTTTAAGGTCTCATCAGCTTTTTTTGGCCTTGTTAGAATATAATTCCACTTATACAGAGAGAAGAGAATAACAAAGAGTGACTTGGTGGTTTGGGAAAAAAAGGTGCAGCTTCTCCCGACTAAAGGTTCCCCCAGACCTGCTCCTTCCCTGCACGTAAGTCATAAGTTTTAGCAATGTATTTTTACTAGGAAATACATGGAAAAGTAACATTGCAAAACATTTTTAAAATACTTCATTTAATTTCTAATGCAGTTTGTAGACCAACTTACAAACTTTACTAACCTGATTACCTTCTTCCCAGGCAAATCTCTTTAAAGGAAATAGTAACAAAAATAAACAAGAGGAAACAATTGAAGACAGATTTTTAAATGCCAAATGAGATTCCCAATTTAATCAGGAAATCCGTAACTCTGGAATTACAAAGTAATAACCCTGGAATACAAAGTAATGAACCTGAAAAATAAATCTTGGTATTACACATGGACATATATTTCTTTAAGCATGCTGTGATTCTGATTTTTTAAATATAATTTACTACCTAGTGAGGGGTCCCTATGAGCTATCAGAAATATCCCCCCACCTGTTATTTGTGGGTGGTATTATTTGTGCTACAATATCAGCTATTTTTCAGTGTACAGCTCAAAATAACCTATACTGAGTGACAAATTGCTGAGAGATTAAACGAACAGGTTTGATGGGAGATACCTGAGCAGAAGGTACTGGGAGCTTTGGTAGCTGGTGGTAGTTGACAGAAGGTAAGGCAAGGAAAAAAGAGGTGACTTGAAATGGGATTTTCAAAAAACGTAGAGGTCAGTTGAGCACACCAGATGGCAGAGAGGAATTAGATATGCTCCTGCTCCAGGTGAGGGAAGAAGAAGCTGCCACAACGTGGTGGGCTGGGGAGCAGAGTAAGAGAACCAACCATGAAGGTGGCATGCACAATGATCGGTACCGGTAGCTCTGTGCTCAGTGAAGACAGGGTTCAGGGGGGTTCCTACGGATCCAACCACGGGACAAAGACCTCAGTATAATGCTCTGCTCCCTCTGTGTTAGGAACTGAAAACCCTTCTTGAAATGGTGAACTTTTCTTCCCTTTCCAGAAGCTTTGGCACAGGCAAACATGCTCTGTGGTAACGGTCAGATGATTCCCAGGTTGTGATTTTTGTCCTAAATGTAGTTTGGACTCACTTTTTCTCTAATTCAGCAGCTGCTAAGACAGTTTGAAATTTTCTGGCAGCTAGATGCTTAAGTGGCATGACTTTCAACTCGCTCTTCACTGCAAGCCTAAAGGGCAAACAGAAGTGAGTAGCTTGTTCAAAAGAGTTCAAGTCTGCACTGAATAGCTGATTGCAGCTCTAATTACCATGGTTTTACATCATTAGGGATAGCAACTGAAAGGAAGCTCTAATTCCAACACTGTGAGATATTGCTTTTTTTCTTGTTTGTTTGGCTCTTACCACTAAATGACCCATTTCCAACACTTCTGGTAAGGAGGACAGGAAGGGAAAATTTAATTTCCATGGGGAGAGACAATCTCGATAAATAAGTACAAAGCCAATATTTTTGCTTATAAAATTTAGACTGATAGGTGTTTGTGGTGGGGCAGAAAGGATGGCATAGTGGGGAGACATCCTCTGAAACCTGCAGCGGTAACGGATTTCACTCAGCTCAGATATGTAATGCTCAATGTCACTGCTCATTTATGCCTGAGCATTGTATTTTGACACTCTAGATCTCAAAGAGCAATCTGATTTCAATTATACCGTTATAATGTGCTTGCAATTATAAGTTATGATATATTGTTTGTAAAGTTTTCCCACTGTGTCTAAAGGATCTTGTAATTCTCTCTGCCCTGGCTACGGGGAGCCTGAAGCTGCAGCAAGCAGCGTAAAGAAAAAGACACGTATCTTTATATTACTATGCGATGTTTCAATGGCATGGACACAAGATAAATAGAGAGAAAAAAGATGTCCTTCCATTTTAGGCTATAGAAAGAGCCTTCACGTCCAGGGCAGTTGACTCTAGCATGCATTTTCAGCACAAGGAGGAGTTAACTCCTCTCCATGGGAAGTGTCGGAGGTTAATTACCCTCACATGCCAAGAGCATCACCGGAACAGCAAGGGAAGGTCCATCTAGCTAAGGAGACTTAACAGGTTTATTGCTTTAGAGCTTTGTAATTTTGTTCCATTGCTGCAAATCTTTGTTTAGTTATATGTATCACAAGGACCTTCTTAAGACCACTGAGTCAAGGACCAAATGAGCGGGACTGTTGGCACAGACCTCTCCCCACTTCCACCTCCCTCATCGCTCCCCACTAACACCTTCCATTCGATTGAACCGGGAACAGGGAATTTACTATGGACTTTGCTTTTACATGGAGGTAAGACTCAGGCACCCACTGATGGGCATTTAGACAGGTAGATGTTGCATTGGTTCTTCTTCCCTTAAAATACATTTAGTTTTGAAACTCTAGCATATGTATCATATATTTTTCAGGAGACGGATTTCCATTCCCCAGTTTAATGTGCATATGGCACTAGGGAAAGCTGTTAGAAACTCCGCTGATTTGCACATGACATGCGACTGACATTTCACCTGCATGCTTTTACTTTGATCTGGAGCAAAGTGGGAACAATCTTCAAGGGGATTACGTAGATCAGGCTCAAGGTTTATGCTATTTTCGACCTTCTGGTGAATAAAGATGCTAGTGAGCACCAACTGTGAAAGCTTTGAAGGGAAACTGTCTATTCAAACCTGGATGAAAACTGCTCAGCTTAATTCTTGTAACTGAACACAAACTAATCACAATATTTTTGGATGACCTGAACCTTAAGACTGACCTTAAAAAAAAGGGGAAAAAAAGGAAAAAAAAAAATCCTCTTTAATATGAGGTAATTCACAAAATACATCAATAAGACACACCAATGTTCTCACTGAAACAAATGTTAGACCTTAGTGACTCCAAAAGATACAGCACAGTAGTTTTGCAGAGTAACTTGTTCTGAAACAGCCCCCCACGTGTCCCAGCATGGACATAATTCCCAGAATAAAAGTCCCTCGGGAAGCAGGGAAATTATTCTGACAAAATGTTGCTTTTATTATGAATAGAATCTGTGCAGAATGGAGAGGTGTTTGAGAACTGCTTATTTCAGTCGATTACTTAGCATAGACAAGACTTCAATGACAAATGGATTTCAAGTGGCAAATATTATTACCTTCTTTCTTTGCCCCTTTTTTTTTTTTTTGAGAAAAGTACTTTATGTACTTTGTAGGTACAAGGTTAAAAGAACCTTTTCAGCTCCAAATATTCAAAATAAAGGTGTGCCTTTTGTGGCCTTATTAACATTACTTCTTTAAAATAACCGAAATGTGTAATCACATTGTGCAGTGCAGGGACAAAAACATATGCTTAATTCTGCATTTTGTAACCAGTAGCGCTGGTTTACTTTCAGGTACCCGGCCCTTGAATGGTCCTGCTGGGTTACCAAGCGTCTCCTCTGCTGTTGCGGGCACCATGTCCCATCCCCTTCCAAGGGGCTGACTTCCCCTTCAGGCAGCAAAGGCTTTACGCCTCCTCCAGTTTGACTCACAGGCTCCAATGGGTTGGCACTTTCTTCTTATTTACGGTTTAAATTACTCATGGCCGAACAACACCCCGTTGTTCTTCAGCCAAGATCTCTCTTCAGTTTAAGCATCTCCTGTCTCTCCTACCTAATAGGTAGAGACAATAATTTTGTCCTCTCTGTCCATTCATTTTGGTAAGCAAAAGCAGCTTTTCCGATCTGGGCTGTGTACAGCCCAATTAGCTCCTCTGCACCCTGCCTCCACCTGGAGTTCATCCTTCCTGAACCCCTCAAGTGTTGAATTCCGAACCATGAGATATGCTCAGTGAGTTTTACCCAGCACTATGTATAAGTGAAATAGGAAAACAACAGCAATAATACAATTAAGGCCTAGAGAGGGGAGGACGAAGGGGAAAATAAAAAATTAAACCAGAATATAGAAAGGGCAAGTTTTCTATGGGGCCTCTGGAAAGCAAAATCTCAATGACCTGATATTGTCCCTCTCTTAATGTATTTATCCCCCTGCCTGAATCTTGTCCTGCAAATGATTTTGAAATGACACGTGAGCGGCCAAGCACACAGAGGGGGCATTTCAGCTTCATCCTTCCTGAAATCACCCTTCTGTCCTCACTCAAAGGCAATGGCAGGACTCGCCCGCTCCCATAGCCAGCACTTCAGCTGAATACACTTCACAGTAAATATTTTACAGGCTGCTCTCAGCAGCTGTGGGTTTGCATTTTAACAATTAAACCTCGTTGTTGGGAGTGCACCAGTAGCTTGGAGCAGGCAGAGCTTTTCCCGTATATTACACATCCCTTTCTGATATTTTTCTGCCTGATTAGTAATCACTTCTGACAAATCCTTTCGACAGCTCTGAACGCCAGCCTTAGTGTTGCAGGGATGCTACATGCAAAGCCTGACTGAATGCAAATGTTAGGCTAATGCACGGATGCCTGACAGCATCTGAGCATTTTCTTCACTGGACACCAGAGGGAGGAGGAGGAAAGGACAACTGACAGTGAAGCTAAAGAAGAACTGCTTCAAGAGCCCTGAAGGAGCTTATCAGACACCGGAGCCAAATACATTTCTGTAATCGGACCAAAATAAATAGCGGCACCTTGTCTGGGGATGGTATTTCTGAAAAAAGACTTGGCAGGGGTAACACAAGGTAAAGTTATGGGAGAAAGGACCCAAGTGCAGCAGCACTGAGTGCCAGGTGCATTTTAGCCAGCTCCATCTTACAAGCTTTAAACAAACCCGACCGTTTTTGATGCTGGGGCTGCTATCGCTGTCTGTATTCTGCTTGGCTTCTGTGCCACAGCTTGCGTGCCTTTCGGTCCAGCCTTCTTCTGGATGTGAAAAAAAATACGTTTCAATGATTAACTGTGGATCCAGGGCCACCACAGTTTCTGAGTCCTGTACCACAAGAGCGTGCAATTTGGAACTGCAAGTGCTCTATGCTGAGACGGAAATGTCAGGACCTTGAGGGAGGGAGGGAGGCAGTTCAAAGAGATTGATATGGTCTCTATCTAGGAAGGTGATAGCAAATGCTCAACATGTGGTTAGTATCTCGATTAAATAAAAAAAGGAGAGATTCAGCAAGATTACCAGGAACTATTTACTATCTTATTAAAACTATGCTTTTATTTCCTCATCAAATCTTTTCATTATGCCTTCAAGGCATAAGGAGGATTATTAAATGTCAGCCACAATTCAAATAATTAATGTATGGTGTTACCAGATATATATACACACACGCTCTCCAGGAGGATTAATAATAGCTGCTATTTTTCTTCCGACCATATTTTCTCCATAATACACATATTAATCATGAGAACACAGTGCATTTTTTAAACCTCTCTAGTACTGAAAGTCTTTAAGGAACTCACACTTTGAAAATTGGAGAATTCTTAATATATTCTGTTCTCTACTTTTTAATTTACTATCAAAATACAAAAACACAGTAAGCACTTGGAAAGGAAGGAGTATAAGAAAGGCAGTGCTTTCTCCAGAGCTGCTATTAATTGCAGAATCAATGTCCTCAATTCCTTGAAATAGGTCTTTAAAATCAACAAACCAGAGTTGCAAGTTCAGAAAGTGGCTTCTCCCACACTAAAACGGACTGGCTTTTGTTGCTAACTTACTACAATCAAAACACTTTAGAAAACGCATCAGAAAAGTCCTTTTATATCTAACATTCCTCCCAGGGCTGGCTGGGGACTGCGTTCAGCACCCACTTGTCAGCTTAACTGTGTCTCTGCAGCGTGCTCCCCCTGCGAGGCGCAGAGCACCAATATGCGTGTTGTCCGTAAAAACCACTGCATGGGAAAGGGAGCACAGCGGGGCCGGGGCTTTGCCCCTCTCAGATCCCCGCTGCCAATGCCAGAGCAGAGACAGGGAGAGCTGATCCCTCTGCTCTTGACTTCGCACTCAACAGCTGACATGGACTTTCCCTGTGAGCTTGACACTAGGTCTTCCAGTAATTTTAACCCACAGACTAAAAGTGTGCTACGTGAGGTGGGGTGTGCTACCACATATTACTTTACACTTACTATGTGCAGGGAAAGAGTTCCCGTGGATGGACTGACCCCATTGAGAGGTCACCTACCATCCACGCTCCCATGTGGGCTGCAGACATACTGCCTGTAGGGTGTTTTTTCTACCTGCTGGTGGCCTCTCCGCAATGCAACCAAAAATGAGCTCAGCTCCCGATTGCACAGCAAATAAACATGTCCAGAAGTAACATTTCAATTGCTTACAACTTGGAGAAGTTTAAATTGTCTCCTATGCTCCCGACTGTATCCCAGGTGTAACCCTTCCACAGTGAAAAGTCATTGCATATCTAGTTTTGAACACTGCAAAATACAGAATGTATTAGCAGCCTCTTCCATCTCCCAAAACAGCTCAAGAAATGTCCATGTTCTATTTAAAATAATTAAGTTTTACAAGCATGAGATCAGGGTTTTTTATGTAAGTAAAGGTGTAACCAAACTATACCTTTTGTGCATTACCAGAAGATGTGTGTAGTGCATGTGCGCATGGAAACTACATGCACATTCCCCACAATGCAGCATCAAAATAAATAATTTTAACCATCTATGTGAGCTGGAAACTGCTAACTTGGGGCAGTTCCTACACCTCAGGACATAAACCATTTCTACATAGAAGCTTAGGAGAGCAGGCCTTTCATGATATGTATTTTTTTTTAAATTTCAAGAAGAAATATTTTAAAGCTGTTTTGAAGACTTACCTCCTCGCTGCACCAGCAACGTGACTTCGCTTCCCTTAGGACATTCAATCAGCATATCCACCACCTGGTTGTGAGTGAGGCTCTGCACATTCTTCTTGTTGACTTCGACTATAAGATCACCCTCCTTCAGGCCGCGGCACCGTGGGCTGTCCACAATTTGTTTCACTCTTTGGCCGCCCCCACCGGGACTGTCTGCTATAGTAAACCCAAAGCCCATAGGCCCTTTCACTATATGCACAGTTATGAGTTCAGGTTGTGTTGCTATTGAAGACGCCAAAGAGACCGTGTCATTGGGGTAACCATGGGGTCCGTTGGAAGAGACCTCAGCTGGGCTGCTGGGTCTTGCTTCCTTTGTGCCATTTACTTTCCCTGTTTTACTACTGTGGCTCGCCGGGGAGTCGTAATTTTCCTGCCCATTCACAATGATCGGCTCTTTGTCCAAAATTGCCACGGATGTAACCAGGCTCGTGTTGGGATCATCGGGATCAAAGGGCAGGGGGTAGCCTCGGCACAGTTCAAGGTCCACGCTGGCACCGATGGGGATGGACTGGAAGATTTTCACAACTTGAGCGTGAGTGTGCCCCAGCACACAGGTATCATTCACGCTGACTATGACGTCCCCTGCAGAGGACACAGACACAAACATTTTGTGCCAAACATGCCAAAAATACCAAACACAAACATTTTGTGCACCCCAGGAAGGTGAGGACTAGACCTGTGAGCTGATCCGCAGCATCCACAGGTACCACTCAGAGGTAAATTGTAGCATTTAAGTACCTTTGCAAGGAAAAGGAGCAGTGACATTTGGGCAAGCAAGAACTATCTGTACGCAACGGATTCACTGCATAAAGCCTTTATGTACATAAATGTTTTTGAAAGTGAAAATGGAATTGGCTCATGCAAAAAATTAATAAATTCAAATGATGGTATATGGCCCATTTAACAGTTATTTTGAAGCCCGGCTCTCACTGTTATGCACTGTGCTACACTGACATATGATAGAAACAAAACTGAGAGCACGAGAGCTATAACAGAAGGCTCTCAAATACCAACTGCTCAAATGCGGTGCCACATGTCATGTCTCAGACATACTTCGGCCTAAAATCTAGGTATAGATTAAGTTATGATTCATTTTTTAACACTGGGGCTGCCACACAGGGATGTTTAATGTTGTGATGCTGCACCTGCAAGTGAGGAATTGTGACCTCAGGTGAATCCTGAGGTTCTTTATGAATTGCATATAAAACCAGCTGTAAAAACATAAACCAAAGTGGTGGTGATGATACTGATTTAAAGCATCAGTACCTGTTTCCATTTTGCCATCCAGTGCTGCAGGGCCGTCAAGCACCAAACTTTTGATTTGGAGAAATTCATCCGGCTCATCCCCTCCGACGACAGTGAAGCCGAAACCCCTGCTGCTTTTCCTTAGCTTGGTGTGGATGAACTTCCCTTTCAACTCAGAAGGGTTTCGTGTAAAAAAAGGTTTTCCTGTGTAGGAAGTTTGGAAAATCTATAAACAGGCAGGCCAGAGTGTTTGATCTGTTTTTTCTCTGCCCCTCCCCACTCTAACAAGTACATGGACAAACACAGCGGTGTGCTGGGACGGGACTGAACTTCACTCCAGCATCCTGTCACCTCATCGCACTCCACCTGTCTCCCTGGATCCAGTCATGCAGTAAAAAGAGTAAGCAAAACCCCTAGTACCCGTGCTTTGTTAGCTGTGGTTGTGCACACCAAAGCCCCAAGGCTACAAAGGGGAAAACATGCTGCTTTAAGGAACGGAACATATTAAAGCTGGCAATGCTGGCTTAGAGATGTGTCTTCATCTCTGTCCTGAGGTGGTTATATCCATCCCAGGAAGGATGGGACAGGGGCAGCACAAATGCCTGCTACAGAAGGAGTCTGCAGCAAGAATTTCTGCAGAAAGGAATATCATTAAGTATTTCACCACTTGGCTTTCTCCCAACCCACCGAGCTAAAAGCAACTTCTGAGCTGTGGCAAGACACTGCATAACCCTTTAGCACAACCCCCGCCCTGCCCCATCATCGCTACCACCCTGTGACCTCCTCCGGTGAAAAAGGGGAGGGTGCTGATGTTGTTCTTCAGACACTGTTTGAAGTCTTTTCTCTTTCCTTTCTGCTCCTTGCCTGTTGTGGATGAAACACTGCCGTTGTGAGGTATGGATCAAAGAGCGGCCCGGGACCGCAGCAGCTGTGCTGGAGGGCTGTTAATGCTCTCTGGGAGCATGGTTAAGAGGGAACGAGGTTCTCCAAAGACAAAAGCGCATCCTTGCAAAGCATGTTGCACAGGCTCGGAAAAGGAATCACAGTTGCTGTACTTCACAGTGCCAACACTAAACACCTTTGCACTTTTAATTGTTTTTAATGCTTAGAGGGGAAAAGGCTGTGCCACTAAGCCCTCTGGTGACAGCTCCAGGATCAGCAGTGTGTATCGCAGCCAGGAGAGCTGGCATACTTTCAAAAACTTCAGCAGCATTGCCGTGGGCCTCTATTCAGAAAGGAGACCTTGAGGGAGAGTGAGGGGATTTGAGACTTGTAAGCCTTTGACTGGGGAAAAAAAAGTATATTTGAAGATTATTCATGAGGGGGCAGTGTGAGAACTTGCAGTCTTCTGCCTTTGAAGGGTAGCAGAGGAACACGGTAGTCGTGCACGTTGTGGGCAGATGCTCTGCTCAGACCCCAAGCTGCAAAAAAGCCCCAACTATCAAAGTACAACCTGACGACTCAGGTAACAAACACGGCTGAGAGGCAGCGTGCAGCAGGGCTTGGTCCTGTGCTGATTTCTGGTTCAAAAGACAAGCAGAACAAGCACAGCCTGCTGGCATCTGCTTACAAATAGGGGGTGAACCTGCCCTGTAGTAAAAGGATAGCAGCACCACAGGCTATGTCCCACCCACAGCATTTGCGAGGGGATCACCTTTTAAACGACTGTATTTACAAAACCCCACCTGGGAGAGCGGTGCCAGGGGCACAAGGAGGGGTCTTTGTGCCCACGTCCCCATCAGCAGTGCCATCAGTGGGAGAGATGGAAACCCCTGGGCACAGGGCAGGGGGACAGGGAAGCTGGAAATAGCTGCTGTAATGGGGAGCGGGAGAAGAGGGAGCAGCGCTGAGAAAGGAAGAGGAAGGAATGAAAGAGAGAAGGAGTCATCAGCGGGTACCAGGACATGTCACTCAGAGTAGTGCTGAGACAGGCTAATGCTCTCCTGTAATGTTACTGCAAAATTTTCTGGCTGGCAGTTGGGAGTGGGTGAAGAACTGAGTGAGGCTTCTAATGTCATCCCCTGCGTGACAGATCCTTTGCATTGCCACGCATGGACACTCGGGCAGCCCTCGCTTCAGCCTGACAGTGTACAAGGCAGAGGTGGCATTCACAGATGTCTCCCCGAGGAAGAGGAGCTGTTTTGGGGCACTCTGATGAGATGCCTAACCCCAGATGTCTGGTGGTCAGGGTACCATCCCCAGACCTCCTGTGTTTTTCCTTGCTGCAAGTCTGGATTACTCTAATGTACTCTAATACCCCTCAGGAATGTGCTGGGGGGCTTTGGATACTGTTAAATTTGCATGTCTGTTTTGGAAGGACTGAGCTGCTGCCACCCGCAGCAGAGAGCACTCCCTGGCTCTTCACGGCAGGAAAGGCAGCCCGGGACAGTAGCAGCCTTGCCAGGCTCACCTTCGGAGAGCACAGCTGACCCGCAGAGCACGGGAGTATTTCCCAGCTCCTGGGGCCAGTCTCCTCCCGGCTGCTCCCAGCTCTGTCAGCATGACTTGCTCCAGCCAGATTCCCCCTCTCTCACCCTCCCCAGCCTCTGGTTCCTGCAGACCGGGGCAATGCCATTCGCTTGCTATGCAATTTAGATGTAGTCAAAGCTGAAGCCTACTTACAACAACGTGTAACCAGAGAGCACTTGTACTGCAACAGGTGCAAGTGGAACTCTCTGCCCTTGCTGGCAACCTGATCTGGCAATGTTTCAGCTCACACTGCAAATTCAGGAAGGACTTATGTCCTGTCTGGTTAGTTATTTAAGACCAACAACTGCTCTGTGAGCAGTTGGCTATACACAGACCATTGACACTAATAAATAAGCCTGTAATAGCCCAAAGTACTTGTACACATGTATAACTTCAAAGTGGGTCTGCAGTATTTGGACCTATTATCATTCCCTCCTCAGGAAGAGGCTCCCAGAGGAACTTCAACTCAGATTCTTCAGAAACATGATGTAATTTGCCCCTAACATGAGGCCAAGGTGCTTGTGCGTCTTCGCCCTCTGTTACTACAGAAAGTCAGATTCAGCACAGAGACCTGGTAGCTCTGCAAAGCTCTCCAAATGGCAGAGGATCTCCCTCTTTGGTGTTCCCCCCAGCTCCTATCTCCCCCCATTCCCCCCCAATCTTCATTTGTATTCAAAGCACACAAAAAGGAAAATCCATGAAGCTGCAAGCCAGACTCATCCATGGCAATACCAGAACCTGGCTGCTCAGATGTCACAAATGCAACCAAGACACCCAAGCTCTCCAAAACCAAGGTCCTGCCAAACAGTGCTGAGAACCTATGCACATCACAGCTCCCAAACACGCTGACCAGTTTCCAGGGCTCTTAAACTACTTTAACTTGAAACTCCTCCTGCCCACGAATGCAGGCATGGGGTGACATTGGCTTTGGCTCTCAGACTAAAACATAACCATGTTAATGCATTTCTGTGTCTTAATCACAGTGCAACATGGTGAGATTTTGTTCTGCTTTTTGGGAGGGAATGTTGACCTACGAGAACAGAAAGAAATCTCTGCGCTAGATCTTATAATAAGAGCCACATTCTAAACTCAGTAGAGTTTAGAAGGTGTAAAAGCCTAATCCTTGCATGTCCATACAGCTCTGTAGAAAAGGGTCTCCTCCTACTTGCACTTGCATCCACCGCAGCTGCTGTTAAATCCCACCAATGTTGTAACTCATGTGTTCACCTCGCCTTTTTAAAGGACTTGGAACACTACACAGAGAATAGCCACAATCCTTTTTTGATGCAGGCAATCTCATTTGCCTCTTGCATTTGGCAACAAATGTGGTCTCGAAACAACTAGTCTCAAAATCTATAGGAATTCAGATATGCAGGCACGTGCCCTGGTGTGTGACACTAGTCATGGAGATACTCCCTTTGCTGGTGGCTGAGGGAATTTCATTCTCAGGAAAAAAACCTTGTTGTACTTTTACAACTGGTTTAACAAGGTTGTTACCTTGCACTGGTGCTTCCCGAACTGCCTCCTGGTTGTTTGAAACATGGTTTGGAGCAGCGGGTGGTGGGAGAGATGGACACTCCTCTGTCCATTCTAGAGAGGGCAGAGAGGGAAATGTTACTTGTTTCACAACAGCACTGTGAGCTCCTGCACATACACACACACTGGGAGTGTGGGGTTCAAGCAGAGGAGACGTGAAAAGCAAGGCAAGAGAGGAAACAGAGTCACGGAGAGAGGGAATAAAATGAATGGGATGTTCAAAAACCAATTCTGGAGGACCCTCTATGTCCAGGTCAACTGATCCATCTGCTGGGACACCCTACCTCACACTCAAACTTGGGACTTGATTTGCATCTAAGTCTCAACATTTATATGAAATCTATTCACCATGGCACTCATGGCATCTAAGTAGAAGAGCTGATGTTGTGGGCAATGAGGCTGCAGGAGGAATGTTGAAGCCTAAATTATTTTCCCCTTCGATAACAACTGTTGCAAAATAACTTGGTGTGAAAGCTACAGAGGTACCAAAACAAACCCAAATGCCACAGGCCCCTCAATGCAGTTGGGCTGCATTTAAAGAAAAAAAAAAAGGAAAGAAAGAAAGAAAGAAAGAAAGAAAGAAAGAAAAAAAGAAAAAAAGGGGGGAAAAAAGGAAAAGAAAAAAAAAAAGTGTTTTAATATAATGAAATTACTTCAGATGTTAGAGCTTGACAACATCCAAAGGTCTTGGGTTAAGAAGCCTCTCATGCAGAAGGGTTTCTCTAGTGCACGTGTAAATGCTCACCCCTCATCCCCTTCAATAGCCTATGAGTCCCAACGCAGACTGGAACAACACCAGCTACAGTGAGTAACTTGATGGAGCAGATTAAAGAGGAAAACGTGTGTTTTAATTGTTTCTGGGAAGCCTAGAAACTTTCCAGAAATAAAGGACATTAAAAGAAAAATCTCTTCCCTTTAACAGGGGTGAAAGCTACTATGTTTAAGTGGTTATATGGTTTAGATTTTCTCCTTTGCTGCATCTTATGTGAAGGGCATATGCAATGCATGTCATTTTGCCTTTAAACACTAAGGCCACAGACGGAAGGACAAACAGATTGGCGTGGTGCTGCCAAGGCGAGGGAAGGCACGTTCCCTCAGAAAACCCCAACCATCATGCCCTCGGTGGTGCCAACCTTCTGGTGGCTGTTGCTGTTGCTCAAGCTGTTTCTTCCTCTTTGCTTCAAGAACTGGGTTTTCATACTGTGTCTTCCGGTTGATGTGGCTGAAGATGAAAGAGAGCAATAAATTAGGAAACCCTTTATGCGACAAGCAGGAATGACAGCCAGGCATGAAAATCCTCTGAGGAAAGGAGTAAAATACCAAACAAACCCAACAGCAGTGCCTTTGGAGCAAGACTCACCTAGTCGTGCCAAAAAGCATATTTAGGAAAACAAGCAGATTCCAGTATTGATATGATGTCTTGAGTAGGAATGGCTTATTCCTTCAAGTACATTAAAGTAGTGATCTATCTGTGAAAAATGAGATTAAAGCAGAAAAGGCGCTCTGACTGCATTTTAAAAGACAGGCCTATATCATCCCTGCTTTAATCAGATTCCCAGAGGTACAGTCATTCTCTGGCTCACTGAAGTTAAAAAAAAAAAAACAACCCAAACCAAAACCCAACGACTGGTAACATCTATCAGCTATCTGATCAATGAACACTATTAACAGGGTGTCTTAAAAATATCTGTGGGGATGCAGGCTATGAGCTGAAAAGCTGGGCTCCAAATGGATCAAAATATATTCAGAATCAGCCACCAGCGAATACTCCCAGTGGAAACCAGCATTTGGTGAAACTTCAGGTGTCCTCCTTGGAGGGCCACCATTAGGCAGCTTTTGACCCGTATGAGATGTTTAGAGCCAATACTTCTTACCAATCTCAGGAAAAGGAAAAAAAGCAGCCCAGCCCCAAACATAGCAGACAAGCAATGCACTCCGCAGAGGATTAACCATTTTAGGAAACCAAACGACGAACACCAGCCACAGATGCCAGGGAGGTGAGGGCAGGTCTGGGGACTCTCTGCAGCTGAAGGCTGCAGCTGAGATGAGCTGCTCATCAACTGTTCAGGAGCAATTTTTCAATAGTGATTTTGCTATAGCAGAAGAGCAGGTAGACCTTAGAAAATTACATTAGCTTAAAGCCCATCTTTGTATCCAAAGCAAAGTTTACCATTAAGAAATTGCTATTTTATTGTCTCTTGTCCCATGTGTCTTTATCACACTCCCCCCCAAATGAACAAATAACCACTTTTTCAAGTAATTACGATAGAAGCACTCTAGCTAGTTATGTTCAGAATTTTTTCTGCTAAAGTTCAATATTAAATCACTGGAAAAATATTTAACTAATTAAATAAAAACAAGTTAATGAGTTCTGTAAAAGATTTCCCATTTCAAGACATCTTCAGAAAGTTAAGAAAAAATAACTACTTTTAAAATGATATAAACTTTTTCATGATATAGTTGTTTCTCAGTAAAAACTATTATGCAATAATAGAGTGCCTGAATTGGAAGGGACAGAGACAAATGCTTAAATTATAACCATCTTGCTAGCTTATAGATAGCAAGTAAAATAAACTTATGTCTCATTGATGTTACTTTTCTATTTAATTTCATCACTAAGGAGTGCCACAAAACTAACGGGCATGTATATATAAAGTGACAGGAAAAAATGCTGTAAAGACTTCTTGGCATGGCATTTAATAGCCGAAAAATATTCTTGATGTCTTTGGTAAATAAATGTCAAGCCTTAATTACACAGTTTGCTAACCTTGTTTCCCTAGGCACAGATGGTGGGGTCAGAAATGAACCAAAGCAGACAGAAACTGTATTCCATGTCTATTCTGAGGGCTATCATAAGCCATCCTACTAGACAGGAGTATACACATAATTAAAAATTCATTTTATGGGGTCAGTGATGAAACAAAACTCAGATCTCTGGTTTCCCAAGGGAGCGATCTGACATCTAGATAAAGAAGAAGCTGTTCTAATTCTGGAGAGAGTCCCATTAAACCTGTAATTTTATTCACAACAACACAGTCTGATGCAAGAACCTCTGCCGTGGCTGTTTGGTCACACAGGCTCGTCCATTCCTCCTTTTGAGTGTCTTCTGACTTGTAACTGAATTGGTGCTCTGCTTTGCACACTCATATTTTGATCATAGCACTATACGAAGGGGATTGAGCTCAGTTAGTTGCAGACTTGTTAATGTCCTCCGGATAAAAGTATTTTGTGAGGTGCTGGGGCTTCTGCACGCCCTGACCCAGGGGTGCTCCTGTCTCCCCTGAGCTCACCCCTGGAGCTTGCCTGGGGTGCCCTGTCTCCCTTGAGCCACCCTCACCCCAGGGTGCTGCTGCGAGAGCCCACCAGGGAATGGCAAGGCAGGGTTCCCTCTCCCAGCCCCTATGGCATCCCCCAGCCTGCACAGGGGCCAGCATCTCCTCCTCCTCGGTATGAGGTGCTACCAAGAAAGCACACAGACCGCTGCAGAGAAAAGCCTTCCTCCACCCGACAGCCACACCAGAGCCAGAGAGCAGCACTTACTCTACATAGTAGACACCATATACGGGATCCTCAATTTTCTCCCAACCAGCAGGCAACTCTGGAAATAGAAAAAGCATTACTGAAGCCTCCAATGAAGTTTTTTCTGACAGGTCCTGCTCAGCGTGCAAAACTCATCAGTAGCTCAGACTTTGCTTTGAACACTTTTCAGAACAATCACAGCCTCCTTTTAAAGGCTGGCATAGCACGGGACCAACATCATAGCTTGTCCCACCAGTGCTGGGTTAGCAAATCAGTGGGAAGATGCCCATGCCAGTCAATTTTAGATTTGCTTTTTGCATTAAATGAACAAGTGATCAATAAATTTCCTTTCTGGGAGTGCCTCAAGTATGCTCCTGGTTTGACCATCGTGGCTCTGGATGGGAGGCACTGCAGTGGAAGTCGATGCAGGCAACAGGCCAGAGGCATTTTAACGCCAGCATATGAAGATGGGTGAGATTATGGCAAACAATTGTAGCACACTAACAGAGAGACCACTTTCACCTCCTGTACCAGGGCCGAGCCATTTATGCTCACCGCTGCTGAAAAAAGTTTCTTTTGATTCCTTTCTTAGGGATTTACACTGCATCGCTCATTCATGAGCCCAATGCAAAAGTGCATCTTGAAACAGGACAAACTGAGTTCAACATAAACGCCTGGCATATGGAATCCACCCAAGTGGGGCTGGCATACACAGATGTATTTCACTGCACAGCACTTAATGTAAGAACACATATTGCCATAATCACATGTAACAGAGATTTCCTTTTTTAATTAGCATAATTAACAAAAAACAGTTCTGAAGATGAAATTAACATTTGGAAATGTATCCACTTTTGTTCCTGTTGATTTTCTAGACTGCACATAGTACTTTAACTATAATTAGTGAATGTAATAAAATCACTTCAGCATCCAACTGAGGGTTATTAAAGCTGTATGTATTACTTAAGGGCCTGATCCTTGTCCCACTCATTTAAACACAATGTTCCCGTTGGCTGTGGATACGGAAATAATCATCCTATTAACAATACAGACTGGTGTGTTTGTGTAATACTGTGAATCAACTCAAAAGAAGGCTCCACCATGCTATGGACTGGGCAAGTGTGGTCCTTGCCCCAGACTCTGCACATTCATTTAAATAAAGATAATAATCATGAAAAAAGCCCTTGTCAGATAGCACAAGTTCAAATATTCCATGCAAAATAATTCCTCAAAATTTATCACTAAATTGACAAGACTGATAGCAAATAATCTATGTTCATTTATTATCAAATGTAAAGATTATTTTCATTAATGGCATCAATGGTTGAGCCAATACAATCAACAATGGCCCATTAATTAGAATAAGTGTAACTATCTAGTTCTGCATTTATAGATTTCAGCTATGTTGCCATAAGGATAGAAGTATCTCCAGACTGGAGATGAACAGTATCTATACAAACACACATGGACTAATTACTCAAAGTTTATGTTTGTGTTCAGAATTGGCTGGAGAACAGATGAAATCGATTTTCATGGTTTTTGCTCCACATGTCCCTTATTTGCAGATATAAGGTAGGTTTTCCATTCTTATCATTATTTTATCCTTATTGGGTTTAACATCTTTGGATTCCTTGAGACATAAGCAATTAAATGCAAGCCAGTGCTAACTTCCGGGCATGAAAATACTCCACAATTTTATCAGCAGATCAATCTGAAAGGAACGCTTCAGAAACAGATATTCCTTTACACCGTGCAAGTGTATGTGAGAAAAAGTTAGAAAACTAGAGGCCAATATTGAAAGTCTTTTCGCAAAGGGAGCTCTCAGGTTTGCAAAGGAGTCCCATATGGTGAAAACACTGTGGGACTGGCTTAAAGAGTTTCAGTGTAATTAAATTAAGACCTAGCATACAATCAGGAAAATCGCAAGTTGTGACAGCCATTTAATTCTTTGCACTATGGTGAAAGTAGAATGGTAAAGAGACCAAGCTGGGGTGGAAGAAAAAAAAAAATTAATAGGGGAAGGGAGAAGTAATGCACAAATGCCTTAAAATGAGTTTTCCACACTTTTTCCTGCTAAATATCTTTTACTTATTTTGGACTACTACATGGTTTTGATTTTTAAAGCTCAAACAAAAATGTTTTGCTTTTCTTTTGTTCACAAAAAGTTTTGCTATTAAATTTTATTTTTTCTTTTCTTTTAAAGAATTTTCACGGAAGGTCAGAAAGCCAGCGCTTTCCTAACCCCAAAACTGGTATTGTGCCAAAATCTTTCCAGTTTTCCATCTATGCAGCTTTCCATTTAAGGGACACATTTCTATGTTTTTGGAAGTTACAATACACAAAACTACAGCTTTCAACACATTACTTGTTGATTACGTAGATGTGCTTTCCAACTTCTAAAAAGCTCTGAAATTTCTCTAAAACAAAAGGCAATATTCTCCATAGCCATGTTGCACAGTCTGGCTTCTCAGTGGCTTTAAATTATTCATCTCCCTTCTCTATCTCTCCTGCCAAACCGAAGATGACCCACAGCATTAGATTTTATTACAAATATAAGATTTCCAAAAACATTTTGCATCATTAGCAGTCTGAGTGAGCCATATGGTTTTTATTTTGGTACATCCATGCAGCACTGCAGTCTCAGAGCATTTGTCAGCAGGTAAATTCAATGGACAAATATCCAATTTTACACTTTTAAGCCTGGGGTAAATACATGGATTCCTACTGAGATGCTCTTGTTTAGTATCCAACCCTACAGAGGGGATGGATGAATTCCTAAAAAAGAACTTCTCCAATCACCAGGGATTTTAGTTGCACCTATGCATCACTATAAAGGGGCTGGAGGTGACTTCAGGATACTCAGCTTTTACTGCTCCCTGTGAGTCCAGGAGGACCTGCCCCAGGGTATGTCACATTCTACTTCAAAGATTAAATTTATGTGCCCTTCGTATAACCTTCTCTTAAAAGAGAGGTGACCTATTACTCCATATTCAATCCACTTTGGAAAACAAGAAGTTGTGCAAATGCTTCAAGTTTTAATTTTCTTATATTTAGAAAGGAAACTGTTAAAAAACTAAGGAGTAAATATCTGGCAACAACCAGTTTATACTAAACATAAGTATGGTTAGCGAGGGTACGGATACGCTTGGAGGTGTAAGCTCTGAATGGTGACTGGTCATGGTGTCTCAGTTCCTGCTTGCCGAGCCGGTAGCTGAAGGACCAGGTTATCTATTAATCGGGATTCTCACGTGAAATCAGCAACCCGGTGTCAGTAAGATCCGGTGTGATATAGAATCTTATATGAATAGGCAATATGTTTTCATGCCCCCTCCCTAACGTTGCTGTAACCAACTGAGCCATTTGAAAATGTCTTTCTTTACACTGCAACATTTGCAAATCTCAACAGTATATCGATGGGCTGGGAGCTCAATAAAGCTTATCTGCATTAAAACAAAGGGAAGAACATCTCATGATGTTCGAGCAAAACACTTGTGTATGTAAGTGCCTGCAGAACTGGGGTCAGGCTTATCAATTAATGAGTTTCCCTGCATCTATTTTTTCTGCTCTCCTCTTGCACTAGATCCTGATATAAGACTGAAAGAAGGGAACATTTCCATTTCATTATTGCCTTTAAATTTGCCTTTTTTTAATCTCTCTCTTATTTTAAGTCACCCTTTGTGAAGACCTTCATGAGAAATCTTTGCAGGTTCTTGGTGTGCATCCACCTACTTCTGATGTTACTTAGTGTGCTGCTGATTATTTGTATGAGCTGCGCATAATGCTGATGTACCACTAAAGTGACTGCATTCTTCTTTAAATCGTCATTTCTTTCAAATTCTTGCACTAAAAGTAGTTAAGCCTCCAACATTATTCCAGGCATATTATCCAGAAGAACAGTTCCTGGAGTAGTGTTAAAAGTCCACTCAATAGCTGCTGGCTGCTGATGCTGTATCCATCACACAGAAGCGGGAAGCAGAATACACTTGCAAGTCATTACAGAAACCAGAGGTTAATTCTCTGGTAATACAATCCTCCAGTACACAGAACTATAAACTGTAAATACAGTCCTCTTTAAAAGCAATAATAGACCTAGTGGAAATAAAATCCTATGCAACCTCTTATGCCTTTCAGCTTTCCAAGTGCACTAGAGCATAGCTGAACACAAATAACAACTACCTCCACCAGCAGTATAAACAGAATGAGCACCGCTGAGATTAGATATCAAGACAGCATTCTTCACAAAAAGATGCAGCAAATAAAAGTGTACCACATCATCGAAAATCATCTGTTTATAAAATCACCTACTGAGGCAAAATTTTCTGCTGTTTCATTCACAAGCTCAGCAGAAGCATCCTATGTAATTCTTAAACTTTCTAAATCACACTTGGCTTCTCTTGTCTGGGAAATGACTTTGGCCCCAATGAAAAAAGCATCATTAGCTACTTGGTTTCAACTTTGGCATCTATAAGCTTTCTCCTGGAGCCAGTGATGCCAATGGAAAAGCCCCTGACTTCTGCAGGGTCCAGGAGGAAGCAACTTGGAACAAACTTTGTAAGATGAAGGCTCTCCAGCCTTCTTCAAACTCTGAACCAGTAAGAAAAACACTGTAGATCTGAAGCTAGGGGAAGGTTAATGCTTTGTGTGCTAGGGAAGTTCTGCTGATAAATTAGGCTTGTTGAAATAAAAAAAACTGAAAGATGCAAAATGATACAAAGGAGAAAGTAAGTAATTAAAGGCTTAAAACAGTGCAGTTGAAGTCAAACATCAAAACGAGAGATGGATGATTTACCTAGTTCACTGTCCAGTTCCTCCGTGTGTACCCCTTCTTCTCCAAGGGAAGAGCAGTAAATGAGACAGAAAAAATTAAAAGAAAATTTCAGATACCAGCACCAAGCAAGAAATTCCCTACAGCAAACAGCAGAACCAGCACTACTTTTCTACAGACCGAGCCCAAGCTTTCCATTTATCACACTTTAGTGATCAGAATATTGATGGATCTGATGTAGATAATGAAAGAACTGGTTCTCGCATTCTCAAAAAATCTGTATCAATTGACTACCTTCCATGCCACAGTTTGATATGGCAAAGTAATACATTTGTGGTGTTCTCACTGTAGTGAAGCTTTTCCCTCAGATCTGTATGGTCCGACCTTTGCAATCTGTTCTGTAGACACACAGATCTATCAGTAGGCCAGGCCTGAATACCAATGAAGAAATCTGAGAGGAAAACCTTGCATCTAAATAAGAACTAATGTAGCAAGGTTTTCAAGAAAGTACCTAAATTTATGGTCATACAAGGTCCAATTGACTTCACTGTAATTACTCAGATGATTTAAGATAGACACGAAGCGAAGCGCCTTGTTTAACTGGAGTCACAGGCCCACACCGAAGTCCAGATGCACTGGTGAGGCATATACAGGAAAGCACCAGTTTTAGCGGGGCACCTGGGACAAAGATCACATAATTTTTCAAACACACAAAGCCATCAATATTCACTGTTGCTCCATTTATCATTATGTGCTCCATATTCATAAGTTAACAGTGACACAGATGATTAAAGTATTGCTTAGCCTATAAATAATAATAATGCAGTCTGAAAATGAAAGATGATGACAAAACCAGAACAAAGATGGTAAAAACAATCTTGGACCTAATACAGTAAAGTATAAGCCACATAAATGAATGATAGAAGCAAACAGAAAAGGTAGTGTTACAGCATTGCTTTTGAAAATTTGGACACCTAAAAAAACACTTCCGTGACCTGTTTGCAATATATTCTACCAAAACAGTTGTTTAGGACCATTAGCGTGAAATATGAATTGCAATTTCCTTTGACAGCCTAAACTGGAAACGACCAAAAACTTGTTAGGGACATGTATCCCGACAAAGAAAAAACCACAAGGCAACTGCACCCAAACAAATCTGAAACGACATCTAACATTTGAAAAACCACAAACAGGATGGGATCGAGCCAGAAAACGCACGCGCACACACACACGACAAACGAAACAGAGGAGGAGTCCCCCTGACTTCCGTGGAAATACTCCCAACAGTGACCCTTGCCAAAAAATGTCCAACTTCTATGACACAGTAAAAATAACCTTTTCTCTTCTTTGTGCTCACATTGTTTTCTAAAATATAATTATTCTTATGTGCAAACCAAGATCAGAGCAGCCAAGCAAAACAGTGCAGTGCACTGCTGTACCTATGAAGCAACTGGTTTAAGTACTGAATGTTAAAAATATTCATTAATGAGCAACTTAGTGAATGAAGTGAAGGGGTGTGGGGAAGATGAAATTAGCTGATTTTAAGGACCTGACAAACAAAAATGCCACTACTCTGTAAAATTATGAATTTAGTTGAATACAAAAAAATTACCCAGCTGTATGTTTCTAATCCCAATTAAATAAATTATCCCAATGCTTGTTTTATAATTGCTAAGAAGACAAGAGGCTTGAAAGACTTTCCCTTCTGAGAGGAGACTTAAAACTGTTCAACAGAGGAGCTCATCCACCTGCTGTTGACATCCTACGGGCTGGTCCTTGCCCTGTCTCAGAGCACAGCGCGGGGCACACTGACCCACAGCAGCACGTGCCGCTTGTTGGCATCGCCGGGGCTATCGATGTAGTGGGAGTCTTGCTGGTAGAGAAAGCCAGGACAGAAGTTGTGCTTCAGGGAAAACTACCTTCTGAAAGAGGAAAGCTTGTGCTGAGATTTAGCAACCTCCTCTCTCAATTGCCAGCAATGCTTAACTGCAAGGAGGAGGGAGCTCTGCCTGCATATGCTATTATTTAATTTTGTTCCAGTCCTGATTACCCACTGACATATCCATTTTTAGGCGCAGAGCAAGGCCTTCATTAATCCAGCTCCCTCCACTTGCTCCTTGACAGATGATGCCAGTTGCTAAAGATCTGAAGCAGGCATCGGCTCGGTATGCTCAGTTTTTGCCTGGGCTTTGCACATCCTTGTGGTCTGGGTGCATGCTGCATTGTGCACTAAGAAGTTGGTGACCTGCTTCATCATGGCAGAGAAGGCTGCACGGGCAAATTCTCACATCCTGCAAAATCTCACATGTGAAAGGAAGGAGAGGTTGAAAAACTGCATGTGCAAAAATAGTAACAGTAGTTCTGGAGGCCAGATTTGAACCTACCAGTATAAAAGGGATGAAGTGAGTTGATCCTTTTCTGAAGTAAAATCATAACTCTTATTGAGCTGACTCACACCAGTAGGAGGATAATCATACCACGAAAACTAATTTTACAAGGACAGCACCAACACTGATGAAGTAAACCCTTCCATTTTTAAGATATGTCTACCATGATAACATTGTACTAGCCAAGATTATGCATTAGAACACTATCGCCTTTCCTGGTCAGTAGACCAAAATTTCCACACAGGTTTTCCCAAACATTTAAGTTATTTTCATCATGATTCCCTTTTTCTTCCAGCATCTCCTAAAGGATGCAGGGAAGGAACCTCCTTTAACAGTCCTGCATTTGGCTGCTCTAAATTGGACAGTGGCTTGCATTTCCAACATCTCAAGGAATACAAAATTACATCAGTGTAAATTTTCAGTGGCAAACATCTACACTTTCAAATGGAATTTGTTTTCAGCAATCATAACACTAAATGGACTGTCAGAATTTAACAGTAGAAGTGAAGCAATTGAGTTATTTCTGCTCAAACAAGGAAATAACAACATAATTATTTCAAATTCATGTAAAGCAGGTGGTTGCACAATGGAGCACGCAGAGACTCAGTTGCTTTCCTCCTACACAGCGATCCAAGGAGTGAACATGTTAGAAAGCTTTGAGTCTTGTTCAGCATCAGTGACTATTCAAATGCCTTTGCAAAAACAGAGGCCTCTTACTTCTAGCACCTGGTTGATTTTTATTAAACGATCTGCCATCTCAATAGCTATCTTGCATACACAGACAGTGATTTTACAACGTAACGGATATTGTATCTATGCACTTATTAATAAACGTTGGGGGTTTTTTTCCTAAGTATTTCTGAACACAGGTTATCAGAAAGGGGAAAAGGAAAGGAAGAAAGGCACCTAGGAATGGACCAAACACATTATTATCTCACTATTTTCAGTCCCTTACCATCATCTTCACATTCTTCTAGAGGCTTCTGCTGTTTGTTCAGGCACCGTGGATCTAGCCAAGATGTTGTTTTTGTGTTATGGCTGGAAACCAAAAATGGAAATATGACCTTTGTTAATAACGCAGAGCTGAAGTATCAGTGACATAAAAGTATATATCCTCTTTGTTATTCAACAGACCTGAAGGCATACTTTCGCTTCAGGAGAAACGGCATTACAATTTGATGTTTTGCAAACTAGTCTACCAAATCACAAGAATCTTGGCATTGAAAACACAAAGGTGAAAAGTGAAAATATACAGATTAGCATTCCTGACTGAAGGATGCATGTGAAAACTGCAATATTATAATATTAATTTCCTTGGTGGTTTGTTTCTTAATTCCAGGAGCTTTGATCCATTTGCCTCCTGTCAAAAAGACAGAAGTTTTCCTTCCTCCCTAAACCATGCAGTGACCTTTATTGCTGCAAAAGACCTTTGACGTTTGTCTAGATTTGACCCATGCATTAGTCAAAACCAAGTTTCCAGTGAAAACTTTTTAATTACACAAATAAAAATGTTCTGTCAAAGACTTTGATGGAAGTTGAACAGCTTTACTTTCAACTCTTCCTTTCTAGAAGTGCCCTGACAGTATCGTGATGCCAGTCCCAGCGGTGAAGGCTGCATAGTAAACAGGCTTAAAATACATTTTTCTAGAAATTATTTTCTCCCATCATTTCATTTGCATACGGAAACAATCTTGTAATATAATGCCTCTTCTACAACCTGACATCATCTTAGACATAACCTGCAAAGATAGCGCTCCAGTCCCTGGGATATCATTTATCTAGCTTAGCCTTTAACACCACTTAACAGTTTTAAGTTTCAATACTGTAGTAATGCTATTTACTTCTTCAAGGTCTCAGAGAGGTTTACAAACTTAACCTTAGCCTCACAACAGTCTCACGAAGCTGGAAATGCTGTAATGAGGGCTATGATCCCTGAGGAACTAACAACTGACCGGCAAACTTGTATTTTACTGCAAGAAGAGGGGACTGCCCTGCTCCTAGGATCTGAGCGCGTAAATAAAAGGTCCTTGTTTTACACATCCTACTACTGAGCCCTCCCAAGGCAGGACGAGCAAATGCATTTAATCCTTTTGTATGCTTCAGAGCAATTAATCGCCAACTAGAAAACTGAATAGCAGAAATTCAGCAACTCAGGCAAATGAACAGCAATAAAGCAGAGGGGTTCTGCCAACTTATAAATAAGAAAGTCTGTAGTCTAGCTGAGAAAGAGGGCGGTGGGAGGAGAGCAATGAAATATTTGCATATTTCTTGTCTCGCTCACCAAAGGCTCACAACAGTGTGGTTTGCTGAGGCACAAAAAATTTAGCAACACCTTTCAGATTGTACCCTCAGCGGGACAGGGTCGTGTTAGACCTGTAACATACATAGATCTACATGCAGGGTAATGAGGGACTGCGATACTTTGGGTAATGAAAATCCCAATTAAAGCACCAGAGAAACATATCTCAAGAGCCAAATTGCTTCAGCTACAGGCCATCAGGATCGGTTATCCGACACGCAGCCCTGGCCCCACTGGACCTGTGCCGGTTCTGTGCAAGCAGCTCAGATGCTCCCATACTGTTCCCTTCAGCACCCTGACTTGATAACCCAAAGCGCTGTAGATGACAGTACAGACATCTAAGCCAGCTTGGGTCCACACAGCTCATTAGCTTGCTCTCTTAATTTGATACAAATCAAACTAAATTGTTTCTAGGCTCAGGGTGTCCTTAGAATTAATAGAACTGCAGTCATTCAGTGCTGCATCCACACTAACACATTCTTGCACAAAAATCACCCCCTGTGCGTATGTATCCTCAAAATGGTCAATCTGCACTGCAGGGAAGGAAGCAGTTGGTATGCTACCAGATTTTCACGTCAGACAGACAGCCGTGTATGCAGGCTATATTTTTCCACCACACATATGATTCTCCTGCAAAAGGTCTAAGAAATTTTTTAAGGTGCTACAGTCCTGCATTGCTAAGAGAACACATGCACGTAGAGACTACAGCAGCGATGGGGACGGGTTTTGGGGAAATTGGTGGCAGCAGCAGAACCCCTTGCTGAAGCACCTGTAAGGAAGGATAGCAGGGACCCACGTGTGGACAAAAAAGCGAGCAACCGGCTGCTTGGGCAGCATTTAGTGCTCATCATCTGTCCTCCTTCAGGGAGGAAAATGGCAGGCTGGATGGGCTATTACTCAGGCTGTGTTATATACATTAAAGCCAGAAAGTACGTCACAGAATGAGGCACCCTGAGGACATAATGAGGGGCAGAATACCGTGTTTGGGATAATGAACACATTTCAGTTTCATCTGATATGCAGCTGATGAGAATTTGCATTGTGCCTTCTAGACTTTGGCTTACGCTAGGGGGTTGGTGGAGCCTCTTCAGGTAATTGAGAGCACCCTGGAAAATGGCCGTTTTTACAGCAGCCCTCTCCCAGCTGGTGAAGAGCTGCTGCGGTGCTCTCAGTCCTCCCAGCCACTCAGACCTTCTGGCACCCTTCTCTGATGTGTTCCCTTGCCATTGCAGCCAAGGGAAAACCTGCTCTGATGAACCTTTCCTTGGCCCCGTCCAAAAGTCCCCTCTCCTGATGACGGAGCAGGACTGCTCCCCTCACTGCCCTAATCCAGCGTGATTCTCCGGAGTACCAAAAAGGGGCATTAGCAGAGGAGGTTCTTCTGTACTAACTGGCTACTGGCTTCTGGTGCGCAGCCAGAGGATCTCAGTTTCCAAGACCGCATTAAACAGGCCATCAAATCCCAAATCAATTCTTCATCCCCTTCCTCTAGTTGGGCAGCTAAGGGCTTGAGTTTCAAAAGCTAATTGAATTTTAATGCCTAGCTAAACTCTGTGCAAGAAATCTCTTCCACTAACAGGTCCCATTTTATAAGTTACTCCTATCTCAATAAATCTAGACAAGTATAATTAGAGACTATTATTTATGGCATGAAAAAATCAATATCATCATAAAACTGCTGACAGCACTCAGCTCTTTGGCAAAGTCTGCAGAGCACGAGGTACTTCTTCCTTTCCAAACTTACTGTGCCTACTCTGCACTGAGCTATGCCTTCTGCAAACCACTGGAGCATGTTAACACGTTTGGCCCATTTGCTCTGATGAGAGGACAACACACAAAGTCCATTCCCTGGCTCTGCTACCACCTGAGCACACATCCGGAGGAATTCTCTCTGCTGCATTATGCACAGAGGCAGGCTCCAGAAATGAAGTCTCAGCCCTTTCAATTAGGAGCTTTCATTCCACCCGTGAAAACAACTGGTCATATTTTATAAGTGTTTGTTGCTTTTGTAACTACCCTCATAAAACAAGCAATTCCCCCTGCCTTTGAACTCAGAAGTAATTTGGATGTTAATCCAATCAGGAAATACAAAACCCCTTCAGAAGCAGTAAAGAACTTACAGCTCTGCAACATAAATGTATACGCTAAATATTTAATATGCACACATACACACACAAAATGCATCCAAGGAGGTTTACTTATGCCCAGAGAGAGAGAGAGAGAGAGATGGAATTAGAACAACAAAAATGTGCTTTACTCTATAAAATAGACTTCTCCGTTCTCGGTGTAGGCCATCTCCCAGTTTTCCGGCAGAGGACCTAGGTTATCCTCGGCAGAAGGAGGTAGGTATTGAGGGAGGTTCTGAGATGGTTCCGTGGTGGGAACGTTGGTGTGGCTATCAATTGCGGACGGTGGGGCTGTCTCTCTTACAATATGCGTATTATGCTCGTCTTGGTCACCAGACTCTGCTGTAGAATAAACAAGCACAAATAAATTGAAAATCAGTCTTTTTCTCCTTCCATTTCCTTCTCCGCGTTTATCCTTACAGTTTTCCTCTCCTTGCTTTTTAATTCACAAGACACAGCAACAGATGAACCGAGGGCAGAGACTCTGCAGTCTTCTTGCCAGCAGGGACGAGCTTGCTTTGCCCACACACACTCTGCCAGCCAGACCCTCGCCAGCGCAAATCAGAAGCTGTGATCAGCTACTGTGTTTGCTCTAATAGGCCCTGCTGAGGTACCAAAGTCTTCCAAGCTGTCTGAGGCCAGGGCTCACTGATGTAGATGAGTTCAATGGGCTTCTGAGCAGGCTTACAGGTTCACTCCCGCAGTGCCAATTGTGGGACAGGGATTAGGAGAACAAAATGTCCTGTTTGAAGAATTATCAAAAGGGGAGATTTTTACAAGTGCAGAAGGTAGCCCGAAGCTCAAAGTCAACAAGCTAATGGTGAAGGTCTTTACTGCGGTGCGTTTTTTTAAATTAAAAATTAAAACAAATGTCAGCACTACGCCATGTGTCCACACGTTGCTGCTCATTAGTGCCTGTTCTAGTTGTCTGAGGAGGTTTATTCCATGGCTCATCACTGTATCCTTCCAGTCAAAGTCACTCAGGAGTATTTTATGATGTATCTGGCCCTTCTCCCTCTAAGGAAACTTTTCTGATGCTTATACCCATGCAGTTTTGAGCTGTATCCATGAAACACTGCTGCTCATTCCCTCCACCCCTAATCACAGTAAATGCTCTGCACAAACCAGGTCTGTGCCCCTAACTCTTTCACAGACAGGTTTTGGCAACAACAGACAAATTCTAGAATTACGCCTGTGTCTAGCAAAGGGATTTTCTCTGTTTGGTTCTTGCAGGTGTTGAAAATCGATGGCAGTACTTCCAAATCACCTGAGACCGCCAGTCTCCAGTACACACGGCAGGCAACACACCGAGCAAAAGACAGAGAGAGCAGTGTCACACTCTGCCAAGTCCCCAAGCAGCGGGACAGAAAGGGCTTCACAGCCAAGACCTCGCCTCCGCTCTCCAGACCAGAGACCACTGACATCCTCAACCCACAGCCCACAGCCTTGGCTTGGGGGGCGGTTAACTGCAGCTCCTGCACTATTTCTAGTCTGCGTGCTGCCTTTACAAAAAGGCAAGATACTGAAATTAATACACTGGGAGAGGAGGGAAGAAAAAGATCCGGACTATACCAGTACCCTCAGCTGCCTGCTTTCTAGCCTTCCTGGCATTTGATATTTTTAGGTAGAAGCTGACAAGATAAAGAAGCATGAATGAATCATCACCAACTTAAGCCTGCGAGTGTAAACATGCCAAAGTCTGGGAAACACAAGTCATCGAGAAGTCTTCTAAGGAAGCAGGAGCCTTTTAATATGGCTAGCACACTTACATATGAAGTAAGCATAAGGAATCACTTTGGTATACGAGAAATAACTCTTTTCTTGATTCTGTGCCCATTTAATGGAGGCAAGGGGCCAGGGTGTGATAACATTGTGACAAATGAGCTGCACCTTCCAGTATTTCACCTTGTGAAGGAAAACAAGGAAGAGAAATGAGTCAGTTCAGGGGCACCAAACTGAGACGCGCAGCAAGGAGGTCAAACAGCGTCTCCCACCAGCTTCCTCCCAAAATCAGATCCTGTGACAAGGGCTGAGGTTGCTGCCACGTCACAACATGTGAGAAACCACCCTTAGGTGCAAAACTTTGTAAAGGAGCTGGTAAGCAGAGACAAAAACTCCAGCCTGGGAGGGATTAGGCCAGCCAGGAGTGACTTGGGTTAGAAAGGTGTAACAGAGCACAGCCCTCAAAGCCATTTGACAGTTTGGCCCAGAGAGGGTCAAAATTAAATCTCAGCCTAAATCCTTTTAAAGCTCTACACAGACGTTAGAGCCAGGACTTTGGCAGGTAGGAACTGGCATGACAGCTCCTACAACTCGTCCAAGGCTGGGAAGGAAAATTGTCATGGTGGTAGGAAGTGACCAGAGGACAAAGGATCAAGTGCCAGTGATGGTGAGCACCCACAGCAAGCAGCTGTGAAAGGGTTGAAGGTGTGGATAATGCTGCTTGCTATGTACCTACCTCAAAGGGAGCTAGGAAGATGAATTCAGTGTTTGAAGCTGAGCTGAGGAAGTACTGCTCTAAGCGCTAACAAGTACTAGGATTGCAGACATGGGAAAGAGCTCTTGCCCCTCAGAGCTTCACAAACTTCCAGTTCATTTCTGTGGAAACTCAACTGATGTCCAATAGTATTTTGCTCTGAATCTCCCTGCACAGCACTTGACTTTAGATTGCAAGTTTCCAGTGATCTTTCAGCCAATGCTCAAAGGTAGCCATGGTGGGATCGAGATCTCTATTCAGCAGGACACAAGGCCTTCATAAAAATAGAGAGCTTGCACCCATGCTTCAGACTTAATTCCTGCAGCAAGCAGGCCTTGGTTTGCTGGAAGGTACCTTGAAGAAGACGACCTAGTAATTGTATGTGACGGGTATCTCTAGATGCAAGGAAGGGGAAAGGAGAGCAACATGTTTCGGAAGGAGCAATAATTAATTTCAAATGCATTCTGGTTGAGCCATTTGATACTGTTTATAATGACTGGAACTGTCAACCATAGCTCAACTCTTCCTTGAACTTTCTGCAACTAATGGATTTGAACTTTTCCCCATTTTTTCTCATCAAGTTCAATCCCACAAGGCCTTTTTAGAAGACACAACCATGCATGTGATTGTCCACACCCAGACACCTGCCATCCCAGTGTTGTTGGCCAGTTCTGTCTGGGATTGACAGGTCTGCAGAAAACCCATTAAAAACAAAACCCAAAAGAATCCCCCTCCAAAAATCTTCCCCATGTATCATAACTGATGGACTGTGATATTTTCGTTTTACCTGTGAAGCTACTGCTCATTTCAGGTACATCATCCTCTTCCTCATTCTCTGTATGCACTATGCCAGCATTTTGCATATCATTGTAAGACTTGGTTCGCTTTGGAGTCGACTGCTTGGAGCCAGACTGCAGGTTTTGCAAAGCATCGGTGGAAGTCACTTTCCCACTGAGGGGCTGGCTGGGAGGCTTGGGCGTTCCATAATAGTTACCTAGGCAATAGAAACGCATTTGCATCTTCAAAAGAGAGCAGTTTATAGCAGCAAGTTTTCTATTTTATTTTCTTTTCCATTCCATTAAAATCTCTGTCTCTCCCCACAAGTAAGTAAGTAAGTAAGTAAATAAATAAATAAAGTAACACACGCCATTCCCATTTGGGGGGGGCCAGATTTCATCTCTAGAGCAGACACGGAAATAGTTCTTGCCTTTTAAGTTATTCTTGTTGAATCTAAAAGGAGAAGCAATAGTTGCATTGTTTAGGTGCACTGAGCGTACAAGGGCTAAAACAAAAGGCAGTCATGGTGAATAGCAAAACTTCATCTTGTTACATCTGAATTTCAATTAGTAGCCTTTTTACATGTGTGCACCCACACAATGCTGTGGCAGATCTGGAGTGAGCCCTGCAGAAAATAAAAAATTCATGACTGCTATCACCCAGATAAGTGATGAAAGGCTCGACGGCCTGCTTTAATACGCAGGTTCTTTTAGGGTGGAGGTTGCATTTAAAAAGCAAAAACTATTCTCTCTCTAAAAGAAAACTTTGTCAAAGGAGAGAAAAGGAAAGGAAACTCAGCAGTTGGGTCAACCTGGGTAGAGGTGAACAACCAACCTTAAAGCAAAACTTGAAGGGACTGAAATGCACCCACAGTTATGCAAACGCACAGCTCTTGGCAGCCATCACCAGACGTGACACAAACAGTGCAAAGTGCTTGGGATACTTCGCTGTCATTTTAAGTGACCACGGAAGAAATACAGAATAAGTGCAGGTTCATTGATGCCAGAACCACACAGAGGTATTTCACTGTTCCTGTTTCACTTCACCTCAAACACCACAGTACTGCTTGACTTGCCCTGAAATGCTCCACAGGAATCTCAGGTCTGGAATCGGTTCCTGCAGCACCGGGCATTATAGGAATTCAGGCCTATTGCAAGGCGCATCTTTTAATTTTTATACAATCATCTGTGATATACAACGGTTTTGCATAAAACTCCCCAAATTTTCCCTTTCAAGAATTAATAATTTTCATTTGCCACCTTCAGATTCCAAGGGTGAACTTAAAAATTTTCCCTATGCTCTCTGGCATGACAAAATATAAAGGATGCTCTCCCATATAGCTTTGTATAAACCCACGTGGGGGTGCACGGATATAGTTTCAACTGTGGCAGCAGCACAAAATTCTTCTCTAAAATATACATGTACATTTGACTACATTCTTCATCTATCTCCACAGGCTATGTATAACCTGAAAGCATTTTTCAATTTTGCAATACATAATTACGTTATATATTTAATATCCATTCCCCAGAAAGTGTACATGCCCCTTTATTACCCCTGTTACACTAGATGGAAACCACATGCCAAAGGCAGATTGTGCAGAGGCACTTTAAAACCTCATCTGCGCTAGAAAAGATTTCTTTTTCATTTATTTTTATACATATGCATGTGTATTTTTGTTGCAGAAGCCAACAACATCATTCATACACTGAGCTATGACACTGAGTTTAAAGTTAGCCAAGCAGCTCTGCACTGACCTGCCCCACTGCTGTATGCAGTAGTTCCACTCACCCAATGCATTTCATACTGCTCAACCATCACACACTTGAGGTTCAAAATGGCATATCCTTATTTCAGTTTGGAAGTACTAGTTGGTTACCTCAACTCCTGTTTAGCTGACTGAGTTGCCTTTCCCTTTAGAGCATCTAAGTCCCTTACCACTCCGAAGCTGTGCGTGTTGTCAGCTTTAGGGTAAGGCCACAGGGATCACGCATGCCCCAGCGCTCACGGATCTCAACCTGAGACTCTGGAAGGTCTCCGGACATATCAGGAGCAAGGGAGACCTGGAATCACCCTGGCTCAGGTTTGCAGAGTCCTTCTGGGAAGACCAATTTGGACACATGTTGCTATCTTTCCCACTCACTGCCTTCCAACAGGAGAAAAAGTCTTTCTTACAGAGCTGAGGCTGGAGAAGTCAGAGGAGCTCCTATCTCCATGCTTTTACAGCCGGAGTACTAGGACAGCAACACGTGCAGGCTTGTCTTAACAAGGTGTGTTCGAGCCTGTATACAACGTCGTGGATTCAGCTCCATAGGAACAGCAACACTCTGCAACGCTTTCATCTTCTGTTCATCATTTCAGAATCTTAAATGTACATTGATGCATAATTTATAGGGAGAAGGAAATTACTTCTTCTGGAAAGAGCCTCTAATGGGGATGGAGGCTCCTCAAGCAGGTTGCAGTCTCTGCTAGAGAAATGATTCTTATGCTCTATATACTGCAGGACTATTTTATGCAAAAAGAGGAGGAATGGGGGCAAGAGAGTGCAAAGGGAAAATACAAAGGCAGGTGGGCAGAAAAAGGATAATCTACCCTGCTCTCATCCTATCCTCTTCAGCATTTCTCCCCAAGAATGCTGCTACTTTGGGGTTTTTTGGTTTTGTTTTTTGTTTTTCCATCCAAACGTGTGTTTTCTAAGGATGTTAACTGCCAAGCAGAGGGATCCACATGTGTGGCATATACGTGAGAACAGCTTTTATTTATGGCACTGCACATCACTATTTTTGCAAAATTTATTTCAGGTCTGTTGTAAATGGTTAAATCTTTTTGCAATGGATGCAACAAAATGAATGAAGGGGATATATATGTTGCTACTCTGCATTTGTGTTTCTCCTGGACAAGAACATAGCACAGATGTTACCATCCCTCCTCCAACTAAAGAGAAATATATGATGATATCTCTGAGTTTTGTTCTTTTTCAGTTCTTCTAGCAACAAGCAAGGCTGGAGTTTCTAACTGTTCACAGAGAGCTGTTCCTCAGCAGAAAAACAGGCTTCTCTAAAGTATTTCAGATTTGCTTACATCAAGATCACTAGTCATTTTTCAAACCAGCCATGGTTGTTGGAACTTCTATTAGCGAATAATTATTTTCTACCAACACAGCGTGCTGTCTTAGAGGATTCGTACAAGAATGTATGAACATATACAAAGAGCAAATATGAACCTGAAACTGAGCATGGCTCTGCATGTGTGGGTTTTGTTTTGCAGACTATGGGAAATGCAGCCATTGGGGCTGAACTTTTTTCTTTCCTCCACAGGAGGCAGATTCAGCCTGAGTCAATATTCCAAAACATCACAGCTCTTCCTTCAGATTCACACAAGGACATACAGGTTTGAGAAACAACCCATCTCATGACGAAAAACTGCAAAAGAAAGCTTCAACCCGGCTTCCAGGTGTCATGGAGAACAAGAGAAAATGGAAATACTCTCTTTTCCTCACGTTTGCTGGATGCAGTCAGACCTATTTCTCTTCTCTAAGCAGTTCTTTTTGAAGACATGGCACGTGGGCCTGGGCGTGGGGGCAGGGGACACAACATTAGGAGGGACTGGCACTTAAAATTATCATCGAAACTCATGTTTAATCCTAGAAATTAGAAAGACAAAATATTTACCCTGCGACTAAGACATCCAAATGTGCACCATTAACAACTGACAGTGAACAGCCCAGCAAGAGTTTTAAAACACTCAGACCCAACATTATTTGTTCAAATTAAATCTGTCAATGTTTATGAAAAAACATACATTTAAAAATATGCTTTAACAGTGTTTTGTGAGCCACTTGTAAGCTTGAAAAAGGGGCTAACTTCATAGCCAGTGTAATTTGTACTGAATATCCAATCAGCTCTAATTATTAACAGCACGTTACATGTGCATACACAAGCATCTGCCATCCCAGAGGATCCCAAAACATTTTCTAAAGTCAGCACAGTAGTTATGGCAGGACTCTCCGGGGTGCTCAGCTCCCCCAAAAGCTCAGGTGAAGCTCTGCAAAACTTCTGAGGACTGTGTCCCTAACATGATGTCTCAAAGCTGGAAAAGAGCAGCCCATCTCGCAGACGAAGGAGATTTCTTGATGAAGACAGCGGGAAGTCTCTACTTCTCTGTGGAAATGCCAGTTTTGAAGCAGCCAGCATGGCAGAAACAGCACTTTCCCATATCTGATTCCTATGGGAACCGAGCTCCTAAGCTTTACCCTCTTCTCAGTCACATTTGGTTCCTGCCTACAGCAACCAAATTAATAGCTAATAACAATGCATTCACTCAGCAGATGCACATGCCATTAACTGAATTCCTTGTCATCACCTTTCACTAACCGCTATTTTATTCAGTCCCTTGGTGCTTAAAGCTTATTTAACCACAACCAAAGTTTGATAGCAGTTTTTACAGCCAAAGCCATGACTTAATCCATGCACTCTAAAGCGCCACTCTGGAGAGTGCACAAAAATAACAATAATAATGGAAAAAATCAGAATAGCTATTTGGAATGAGTTGATTTCTTTTCATCTCCTTATCTCTAAGTGTCAGCAGCTTACACATTTTAGCATCACGCACAGTAATTAGACTTTAGTAACAGCTAATCACAACAATAAGACAAGTTCTCATCATCATAACACTTCTTCCTCTGCCAATTCAGGCAGCGATCATAATCAATGAAAGCAATCTACAGCAGCTTCCACCCTGTCCTGCAGCTTACGAATTAAAGCAACGCTGTCAGCCAAGAGAACTTTCTTTTTATATTTTAGAAACCTAGTGGTAATGGAAAACTTTTCTTATACATCGGAATAGCAAAACATTCTTATTAAATATTCCCCTGATGGGCAGTAAATTCACAGAAAACCTTACAACTTTTATGTGACCTGGAATTTGAAATGTAATTCACAAAAATACACCCATCAGCTACCCTTAAGTAAAATAACTATGAATCTAATCCATACAAACTTTTGTCAATCACCATTCAATTCAATTGGAGTTGAAAGGACTACATCCATCCAAGATGCTGTTTCTGGAATGGGTAGAAATGCACAAGAACAGAGACGCAATCTAAAAGGGTCTAAAGTGGAGTGGATATGAAAGTAGGTGTTTCACCTTGCAGAGAGGGAAGATGAGACCACGGAGGCTGCTGGGGGGGACAGGGCAGCAGAGCTGAAACGGAGAGGTGAAAGAAGGCAGAGGAGCTGTGTGCAAGGTCAAGCACGAGCTTGAGCATTGGTACAACGCCAGCTGAAGAATGTGGTCGCAAACCGTGTATTTCAGTTACTTTCATCTGTAGGTGTTGGCTTTGCTGTAGCTATTATGGTTTTTTGAGGGGACAAGAATTTGTCTTTCTTTTCCGGTGTGAAGAGATAAGGCCTGGGACGTGGAGTGTATTTGTCTCTCGGTAAAGTACTGAGCAGAGTTCTCGCAGTTCTGAATTTACTGACGCCTACTGTGAAGCATCATTTTGCAATTATAAAAACACTCAAGAAACTCAAAAGCCTCTGTGTAGCACAGAGGACCCTGAGTCCAAGAGAAGTGCATCTGATCTTCAAAGCTACCACTCTGTGTTAACAAGGACTCCATTAACAGCTCATGTTTTAAAAAGCAGTTCATAGCTTACCGTATTGATGCAAATGGGTATTTTGGGAAAGAGACTTGGAGATAAGCAGCAAAATTAAGCAAGGCCTTGACATGAAGACTTTAAATGTAATTATTAATGTAATTGTTTTCTTTACCGACATGCAGCTGCTCTTCTCTGCATTGTATAAGGACCAAAACAATTGACCCTTAATTTTAGCAGAACAGCCGCTGCTCATCTCATCCAGCAAGAGTGCTTGTGTCTGATTAGCACAGGATGAACTGTTTCCTGGGAGCAGAGCTCCTGCTCCAGCGTTTTGTCTGTTCTCTTCCCAGATCACATTCTGCTACAGATTTCTACATTGAGATGACAGATCTGGCTGCTGTTTGTGGGATTCACCTAGCTGCAACTGCACATTGATTAGCAATTGCCTTGAGGAAATCCAGAGTATCCAGGCAACCGGGAGGCGGCCGCAGATACGGCATCTGGATCGGAAGCAAAACATAGGCAACGAAAGAGATCTCGGAGAAATTAACCTACAATACATGCAAATCCAATTTGCTTTAAATAGTAGATTCTCTGTCAATTTTTGCAGTTATTAATCATGAGGTTATCTGAAAGATCAGTCTGGGTTTCTTGTTAAATTAGTCAAAATGTTACAATATGCACATTTCAATTTATGTCTGAAACCTAACATATAGTCCAATTAGTGTCCTTATAGGCAATGACAGCATAGGAGAAAGTCACCTACAGATCAAATCAGTCTCATTTATTCTGATTTTTCCTGGGTTGAGATATCACTAGGTATTGCCACATGCTATTGTCAACACTCATGTACAGCTGCGTTCAAGCACATTTAATGCATGGAAAATTTCTAACAAGCCTAAACAAAGCAAAGATACTTAAAGTAACACATAAGCAGTAAGATCTTGGTAGCATGGGGCATGAGATGGCTATGGAAGCTCAGTGTGTTTCCTGAGCTCACGTTTATTACAGCAACTGTTATATCCACATGCAAATAGATTAAAAAAAATTCATAGGGAACATAAATAGGCATGTGCTTGTGCATGGTATATACAGAGAACACAGCAGAAGCAGCTGGAACACACCCTACCTAGCACAAGGCTGTAGGAATCAAGAAAATGCCACGCTAAGCCATTGCAATATGCAACTCTCCTTGCAAATACTTAAATATTTATGTATATACTCCCACCATGAGGATGTGCCCCATTAACACCCTGCCTCTCAGGAAGGCAGTGGCGTGTGTATTGTAGCCCGCAGCGAGGGGTGAGCTCTGCAGTGGAAGGGAAATGCCAGGGCTCGCGGAGGCTGGGCTGCCTCCTGGCACAGAAGGGCTGCCCAGCTGCAAAGGAGCTGGATAACATCAGCGAGGAGCAGCCAACTCTAGAGACAGTTCCGAGCACATCCAGTACCAAGAAACAATGCTGAAATGTGCCTGGCTGCCATCTATCAATGGACTACTATGAACAGCCTTCGACACATCAGACTGTAGTTAAGAGAGTAAATAATGCCTTAAAAAACCTGAAATCTAACTTAGGAAAAAACCAACCAACTCACCATATCCTTTTTTGCCAGAGGTGTTTGGGAACAACCTCTTCCCCCAAAGTTTGTGTTTTAAGATGCGTCAAAAAACAGTGAAAAGTGGGACTGCTAATGAACAATTTCAGACAGAGCTCACATTGGAAAACTTCTTATTGAAAGTGCACAGAGAGAAGCCAATCAGGAATGCCATAGGAAATTCAAAACCACTCTAAAGCCCTATCAGATATTTGAATATCTGCTTTTAGAGAGAGTTACTCAGCTACCACTTTAGCTGTTTGTAGAATGAAGCATTGTTATCAGATGACACTTCAGCATAGCAGCACTCATGCTTAACACTGATAGTCATGCACATACACAAGAACATGTTGGCTTTTTTTCTTACTAGTGGTTTACAAAAAAAAATTTAAAAAATAAAGCAAAGTATAAAAGCCAAAGATAGAACAAGAATCTTTCTGCAGCGCACAGATGTTAATAAGTGGATATTCGACATGATACATTGTAACGGTGCTAAAGGAGCCATTATGATTTATTGAGTCAATCTGTAGTACGGAGACATTAATAAGCGGATCTTATCTTATTAAGCGGAACATGTTGTTCCGCTGCATGGGCATCCCCAGCATCTGCCACCCTTAGTCGCCCAATCTTCCTGTCATGTTTTGCATGCCACAGACACAGCACTCATTTCAAGGCTGTACCAAGTTGGCGAGACCCACAGGCTGCGAAGACACCAGAAATGCAGCAAAGAAAATCCAGCCATTTTGCTAAAGCAGCTGGGGGAGTGGGGCTGCTGCAGAGAAACCCAAGGAGAGCTAGCACATCAGATAAATTAGGCTAAAGGCATCTTGATTTGAAGCATGTTGCTGAATACACCTCTCTACTTCAGCTGAAATTCTAACTGCACTATTAAGGTAATTTATTACACTCATTAAGTACCACAATCGGAGACCCTGTCTACAGTAGCTAGTTTTATACACTTTAAAAATGCTAGCAAGTCACCCCATTACATCTTAGTCATGAGACTAATGCAGATTACTTATTACTTCTCTTGGCAATCACATAACACTTGTCCTGAGAATGAAAGATGATGCCTTGACAATAATGCGCTATAATGTAATAACCCTTCACATGTTATAAAGTGCAGCACTTTTTCTTTTGAGGATCACTAAGTGCTGGGCAGGCATTCATTAATACAGCCTCGCCAGACCCTGGTGACACAGCCATCCCCATTCAAAATTCAGCCACCATGCTAATGGCCCCGTGTATCTCTGCACAGGGCCCATCCCCACTGCTGCATTCAGCACAGCCCTCTGAAATACCATTGCTTCCACTCTCTCCCTCCTGTTTGTAAGAGGAGATAACTGCAGGCACAGGGCATCTGCTGAAATATTAATGAAGAGAGAAGTAAGTGTTTTTTTAATATTCTCCAGGCCAGTAACCTGAAGTACAGAGCAGTCACCTGATTTGCCCAGGGCCACTCAGCAGCTGGGGAAGAAATGGGAATAAAATCTAGAAGTTGTGGTTCTGCTCAAAACAGTCCTCCCTTGGGGTCCCTGTGAGAGCCTGCAATTCAAATGCAGAAGTAACTGCTAAATAATTAGTAACCTACACAATTACTTCCATGCATCCATCAGTATTTTATGCCCTGAAGGATCAGTCAATAAATGCCTGAGATTACAATTACCATGGTTTCCTATCCACCAGAAGGCCTAGACAATGTGCAGTCTAAAAAGATTTTTCCTTCCTAATGAGTATTGTCAATGGGAATTACTAACTGGCTTGAGCGCGTTGCGTGCAGCTTTACCAGCATGCACGTGGTGCAAAAAGCACCAATACTGGTGCAGCATTGCAGCTTTGGGCAGGTCTTCCAGGATTTCAGCTCCAGCTCCTGGATTCATGTTATCAACATGTAGCTTTAATTAGGGTAAAAAGAAGTTTCTAGGCTTTATGGTTAAAAATCAGCATGTTAAAACTGGAACTGAAAACCTCAGGAATTAAGGCTTGCAAATGCCCCCTCCCACCTCATCCGGATTTTTGGAGCATTTTGGGTGCAGAGCACACCGTGGAGGTGACAGGTGACCAGAAAAGCAGCTGCCATGTCTGCTCTGCATTCCCTGGGATGTGAATCAGAAACTGCCCAGAGGAACCTATTTGCAGTGCACCAGAAGAGACAATAATGACATTATACAGCCCAGTAGGTAGGCAACACCTTTTCTGTCCTATTCAGCTTAGAGTTCCTCTCTTTGCAAACACGGCACTTTCAGAACCCCGGTTGTTCTTTCAAAACCTGATACGCTCTCCTACTCTTTTATGGTTTCCAGCTGTTCTCTTCTTCTTGGTCTTTATTCTTTCCAAATCGATAGCATCCATATCAGCATCAAAGTCCTGTGTATTACCCCTCTTCTGATGGCACCCTGTTTTCTAACCTTTCTCCCCAGAAGTTCTCTTCAGTAACTGTTACTAAACAAATGCTTGTGTTACATCTTCTTCTGCAAGGTTTTTCCCAAGGACAGTGCCAGTATCTGGGTGGCCTTATGCCTTCAAGAGGCAAACAAACGTCATCCAGTAATGCCAAAACTTTTATCTTGATTATTTGGGTCAGAAATACAGAGCATACATCCATCTCCACCACCACCACGTGCAGATGTTTAGAAATTAAGGGCCAGAGGGACCTTGGGACCACCCTGACCCCAAACCACCATCGTGCTTGAGCCACGTGAGCTTGTGGCGCCAGGCACACGAAAACTTCCCCATTCATCATCGCTACTCTCCATTCCATAGCATTCTTCTTCCTTCATCTCTAAATCACCTAATTTCATTGTAATAAAAAGCAACCCTATCTTTGCAATTGTTCGATTCATACTCAGTACAATAGGTAGCATTATTAATAATAAAAGCCATGCATTAAAGGTATTATTTTATCATTCTCCAGAGAGAAATAGAAGTTTATTTCCTTTTGTTGGGTTCCATCCCTCTGGTTCAGAATAAGCCATCACTGGCTGGGTCAAAAATACAATCAACTTCATCATGGTGGTACAGTTAAAAAAAAAAAACAAACAGGGCAGCAAAATGTAGCATAAAACAAATGATAATTAAAGTAATCTAAGACCATAAAGGTGGGCAATAACAAAGACTTGGACATGAGAAGTCTAACTTACTTTGTGGTCTGGGTTTTTTGGCGGAATTTTTTTTTTTAATAGACAAAACTGCTGGTGATTGCAGCATTGAGTCTGAATCACACCATCTTCCAAGATCTAATCAAGATCAACACTGTCTTGATCAATACAGTTGTAAAATAAGATTTCCAAAAAAAGTACAACAAAGCCATTAAAGAAATCTCGGAAGGCAGCAAAATCATTTCTTGAAGCTGTAAGTGAAAAATGGACTTTATTTATTTCACATTACAATCAAATAATAATGTGTCTTGATGCATATGTGCACACATGCATCATCATTATTTGCTTTATTCTTATTGATTTTTCCTTCCATGGGCCAGCTCTCCAGAACCACTATGCACCAGCATCACTGGTGTCAATGGGGAAAGAGGCTTCACAGCACTTCTGACAAATTATTCCTTTAAAGTTCAGACACTTCTATCACCCACAGAAATGAAATACGCATTAGGCTCATGAGAAATCAACATCATCTTCAGCAACTCAAAAGAGCAACCCATGAAATCTAAACAGTTTAGCTCCTACTGCATATAATCACATAAGCAATGAAACTACCATGTTATAGCTGTCCCAGATGGGTACAGCATTTCCTGAAAACTAATTCCCAGCAAATCCCAGGAGCCAGCTTACAGACAGTTACCCATTTTGTCTTTCCAAGTGGAAAGGTCACCAGAACAAATACGATCAGGAAGTAATGGCGAGGCAGTTCAGCTGATCTATTTCGAGCACCATGACAAAGAAAACTAATTTAGTGTTATAATTAGAAACATGGAGAAGAAAAAGCTCATTTTGGAGAAGTGCTGCTGCTGGAACGTTAGCATTGGTGCTGATGGAGCTAATCAGCTCAGAGAGGTGGAAGAGTGAAACCAAGTTATACATTTAGCATCTTCATGCAAACCAGGTTTGACACTGCAATTGTCTGCAGTTGGGAATAAGTGCAAGGTTTAAAGGTGACCTTACAGGGAGTTTTTAAAGAAGTAGACTGAAAAAACAGTGTTTCAGGACTTTTTTTTGAGAGCTTGAAAACTAAAACCACATGTCACAATCTCTTTTGTTCATACTTGATGACTACTTTTCAAAGACTATCAGCTATTTATGTGTAGCTCATATTTTAAAATATATTTCATGTTACTTACTAATGGCTGCAAGAATAAGGCTTTTTCAACTTCTCGTAATTACGACAAGACCCATTTAACATCTTGCAAACGCAAATATGACATGAATGAGTTGAAGTACACTGGAAAGACTTTCAAACCTGTAACGTATTTCTTTTCATTGTCTTCTCAAGAAGTACATTTGAATGTTCTCCAGGGGGAAAAAAAAAAAAAAAGGAAAAAAAGAAAAAACCCACCCTAAAAGGAGTTTTCAATTTAAAGGAGATATAGATCGCAGGTTCAGTTACAGAAATTCTATTGTGTACCTAAATATGACCAATTTGCCTTGCATTTTCTTGAAAGTCAAAGCTATCTTTTTCCTGCTCTCACCCTACTGACATTTCAGTGCCCCTTGGCTGTCTCAGTGCTGTTGTTTGTAAAGCTGTGCTGTAAAAAGGATCAACACAATCACCCAAGTTAGAAGTAATTATCGAAGAATAAATAAGAAAAAAAAGGCCAAAAGCAGTACATCATGTAGCTGCAGAGTGAGACACAACTGGGTGATGAAGGATGTATACTTTGGGAACATGAAGGGAAAGAGAGACAGCAGGAGGGAGGAAAATGTGAACAAGGAGATGGGCTATAGCGGACACGAAGAAAAGATGCATTTTCATTCACGGCCACGCTGTCTTCCCTCAGTATTTTGTTACTGGATTTCATACTGGATTTTCCTGGCCTGCTGATGTTAATCTTTTGAGGTAGTTAACTTGAAGGGAAAAGACAAAAGCACAGCAATCTAGGAATTCTCTCTCTCAGGGTACATAGAGAAAAGCAAAGTAGAGCGCTACGATGGAAAGTGAGGTCCTAACTCGAGCTGGATAACACGAGCGAGGGTGTTGCAAGTCTGGTGTCCTACCACAGTTATTTGAAGTGCTTTTTCACCACCCGTGGCTCCATACCTTCGTAAGTTCCTACTTCCAGAAGGGTCCCACTTCGCTCCAACTCCAGAAACTCCTCCACAGTCAGAAAGTTATAGTCCACACCAGGCACTTCTCCTTCTCTTGGAGGGCGGGTTGTGCCTGAAAGGAAAAATTAGCACATTAATATAGTTGTTTTGTTATCAAGCATTAAAAGGGACGATAAAAAATGATCATAAAGATCCAACAGTATCTGTAAAATACAATTCGGTGAGCTACACAGAGAGCAGCGTCAAGTTCAGATAGAAGTTAGGAGTCCACATAAAAACAAGACAAGGCATAGATCACAGGTTGAGCTGGTGGTACCAGTTGTTCCACCCAACAACAGTGTTTTTGATATTCCCAGAAAGACTCTCTGGCAAAGAAATCTCTCATATCACATGCAGAAACACAGCTGGAAGAGTTCGGTATCTGGGAATATGCCAGCAATTACCTTCTCGCCATTAGCACAGTCTCTCATACTTCAACTTCACTAAAACTGTAATCTGTATTCTCAGATAAGGCAATGTCTTTCTAGCTTCCATTATTTCTGTATCACTTTATCTCACCAAATATTCTTTCAGATCATAAAGATCTTTTCTCCCTTATTTGTTCTTAATATTTTATCTCTATTTATGCTATTATTTTTTATTCAGCATTAAAAAGTACCATGAGACAGTTTGGATGCACCGTTCACACATGCTCACTAAAGACACAACCTGCAAACTCTTCTCACAGAAGTTCACATATAAGTTCATTCCAGTTCAAGAAATACTTTGAGTAATAATTCACACTGAATCTCTCTCCAGCACTTGACAATTTTAATAGTACCCATGGATAACGGGGCTCTGATCACTGCTACTCTGCCAGCTCTGAAACTCTTCTCCCTTCTGACCAATTTACAGCTTTTGAAGCATGGTGTAAGATGAGTCATTTCATGACTTTTTGCTAAGATGGCTTGGGCCACTGCATTTTAGGTCACTGAGCACAGCTTAATTGATTAGGATCAATTTCTGTTCAATAGCCTTTATTTTCCATGACTCCGGAGGCTAGGAGATGGCTGGATTCGGTACATCTGAGATTAAATATAAATGACAGATTTGCAGATGGTACAGGAAACTGAACTTTAGAAGAAAGAGCAGCGTTAGAGTTGGAGGTATCTGAGTGCTGTGGCCGCAACCAGTCTGCTGGCTTGGGAATAACTTTAGAGATGTGGAAACCATACCTAACATTTAATGAAGCATGATTTCTCACTTCTGTGGGACTCTTCCGGCCCCTGAGCCGTGCCTTCTCAGTGCATACAATTTCTTAAACCCTCTATAAAAGGACCAAAGAAAGTATAAAGAAGCTAAGCTTCTGGAAACTAATTGGGAAGATTCTATTCCAGCTCTCAGAAGTTGAAAGAGCATGAATTTACCATGCCTGCATCTGGCAAGTGTTTTCCTCAACTGCCAGGGAAGCGGAAAGTCTGCTTATGCCCTATTCATCTGAGAGACTGTTCAAGAGGTCAGTCTTGACAGAGTGACACCCTTGAAAGACCATCACTAAATTAATTTCCTTAATAGACATCCACTCTCTAACATCCACCATTTCTTGTTTCAAAATAGAAACTTTCTCTCTTTTTTTATGATTTACCATCAGCCTTCAGAGAGTCTATAAATTCCCATGCTTTTTCTATCATTCGTTCTCTTGGAACTGTATGAATGGGTGAAGGCAGGAGGAGGAAAACCAAAAAAGAGGATGGAAATGATGATGGATATCTTCACCCTACTAGCAGAATTACTCTTTCCTATTTGGAAGGACTCAATTTTGCATTCTTTGTATTCTTGAATCCTTACAGTAAAACTATAATGATTTTTACCAAGTAGTTTGTAACAGAGGACAGATGTCTTTCACAGATCTAGACCAGAGAAATACTGGAACTGCACCACATGCCTCTCTCTGCCCGAGCACCTGCGTTTCCATCTAAAGGCAGGCAGTGAGGCTGCGCGGGCAATGTCCACACAGGTCCCTCCCTGGCATGCAAGGAGCATGCAGGCACCCAGGATGAAGGGGCAGCTTGGATGCAGCACCTCCTCCCTGAGCACCAACATTGCTGTGGATGTCCAGGCTGTGAGGACCCTCACCAGGACATCGTGGCTCTTGACCCCCGCCAGGTTCCCCTAAACCAGGCCCACAAGAGGTAAGGAGGACGAGTGAAAAGCTTCAGCAGTAAGTACGTCCAAGGATGCACTGGAGCTGTCCCATGCCTGGAGCACAATGGAAGTGAGAATTCGACTCTGTAGTGCTCCTCAGCCAGTGCATCAGTCAAACGTCACCCTGAGCCATGCGGCACGCGAGCCGAATGACAAAGATCGGGACATACTTTTTCCCAGTAACTGACAACACACATTCATAAGACACAAAGATCAGGGAACTTCAGGATTCATTTCATTTTATCTTTTAAAGCCTTCTTCTTTTCCTTCTTTTCTTTATCTATATCTTCCCACAGAGAGTATTTATTAATAATTTTTTTTTTCCTTCTGAATTTTTATAGCAGTGAAATTGCAGTCAGCAGTTTACTAGTGCTGGCTGCCTATTTGACATGACAATTATATCTCTGCCATAATTCCTCTGAGCCATTTTAATGGATCTATTTGTTTCATCTCAGTGTTCTTAATTTCCTGAATATGTTCAAGTCAAAAAATCGCAGATGTGCTTGCTATCAGCGCGATTGCCTGCAACACACGCTGAATGCATTAGAAACGCCAAGTCGCCGCGTAAAAGAAAAACATTACATCACAGAGATAACATTTGTCACCTCGCGCCAGTCTCCAGCAACAAACAGAGGGAAAATAAAAACTACACCGGTTAGGATATCTTATCTGGGTGAAGGCGAAAAACCCAACAACTTTCCATGTTGCTGTCTAGAGCAAAGATTGCTTGCAGATGCTCGGGCTGTTATCCTGCTTCACATCTGAGCAAGTGTTACTGAATGCAATTCAGAAAGGCAGGGGGAAGGGAAAACCCGCCTCCGTTTTTCTTGTAGCAGAATGACAGGCTGCCGGCTGGACACACGCCTGGCAGATGGCATTTCAAAGAGTTTTCATGAACCATCTGGGATGTGTACAATGATTACAAACCACACTTACAACAAAGCCAGAAGGGTTGCTTCACAAGGGGGGTGGGGGGAGAGGGTGGGCAGAAAGAAAGAGGGAAAGAAAAGAAAACCAAGAGGTGCGTAAGCAAACTCGATGACTTTTCTCAGGCACAGGACGCTAAGAATAATCAGCACCTTCCACCCCGAGCCCTTCCACGGCCTGAAACAACTGCTCGACTACTGTGCAGCCTGCATGTGCACAGCCCAACACCATCGCAGGCTGCAAGCTACCACTGGAGCTTTCTGCTGATAAACTCTAAATTGTAATTAAGCCTCTCATCATTAATGTGACTTAATTATGTACAAAGCATAGCGTGTGTGTCCTTCCTCCCTCCTCCTTTAAATTGCATTTCAGCATCCTTACCACAGGATGGTCATCGCTGAAGGAGAGGGCTATGGAGATGACTGTACATTTTATCAGAGCTAATAGCAGATCAGACCACTGCTAATGGCAGAATTAATTGAGCACAATGAGTGCTGCAGACGGCCCAAATAGGAGTTAAGATACTCCACTAGAAAAGGCGAGCCAATCATATTTAAATACGTTAACCTGCCTGCCATGTTTGCACTGAAATATTAAGTGGCATCAAATCTTATTGCCATTAGGTACCAATTTAGCTAATTAATTTGAGCTATGTCTCACTGTGTGACTAGCTCAGAATTGTTAATGCTACAAGAAGAAGGAACTGGAGGAGCAATGGAGTGGTTACCGTCTCCTTCTGCACATTTAATGGTTCATAAACTTTCACTCTTATTTGGCTAGAATGTCCCACAACATATAAAACTAGTTAGAGACATTAAATTCACAGGGGAATTGCTCAAATCTTCTGCAACCACAGCAGACTTAAGAAAATAAATAAATAAAAATAAGGCTACTGCTTAGCATTGCAGGTTTTACCTTCTCTCTTGGTCTGGGGAGGTAAAACTACATATAACATGGGTGGCTCAGATGCTAGGTGAAACGTTTGCCTGGCTGGTGGTTTGGTTATCACACCCGAGCTAGCTGCATCCTAGTTTATTTATGCACCACTAATGCTTGGGCCACAGAAGAGGGATCTCATCATGGGCTGGAGACCCCACCTGAGAAATTGCTTATAGACACAGGTGAGTTTGCCCACACAGGGTCCAGTGCTGTACTTAAGCTAATTAATCTTGTCATCCATGCCTAGACTAAAACTAAAGCTTGTCATCCATGCCTAGAATAACTGGACTGTGGCTCAGATGTACTGATGACTATCAACTATTATTCTGAATAATTTAAGTGCCCATTTAAAAGACAAATAGCTGCTGCTGTTGTGTTGCCTATCAAGCATGCTGACAATTACCCAACATGAGCCTCAATTATAGTATGGCCAGATTGTTAATATGTGATTCAGGGGCTGTTTAGCTCCTTATCAATCTACCAGGGCCTCATGTTAAGCTGTTAATAGCCACTGATGCCCTGCTGCTAAATTAATCAGAATCTTTGCTTATTATAAAGACTTCAAAGGGGCCGTAGTCACTTCAATTACTTTCTTGTTAAAACAAAACAAAAACAGTTCTTGAGCAGTAATTCTGTTATCATGCGCCAAAACAGCCCCTAGCAAGTCATTCAGAAGTTGACTTCTCAAGTGCAGAACACCAACATCGCCCATTTGCAAAGCAATGATTTCTGCAAACTCCTTATCCAATTCCACTGGCTGGCAATGAAAACCTGGTGAGCCACCAAAATATAGCTGATCAAACCACAAGTCATTTGCTCCTCATCTCCACTGACCAGCTTCTCTTAAAATGACAGATAACGTGGGAGTTGTACACTCAGAGTAATGATACAGTTGCTACAACCGTATTTTATACAAACTCAAGTCACTGGTGGTTACCACAGGTGAATGGAACTGTAGTAAACAAGGTTTTAACGTGAAGTGTACAGGGCTGCTAGTGACCCACGAAGCTGCAACGCCAAGCGCTGTTGTGGGGGTTTGCTGAGAGGCTATTTGCAGGTGGGTTCGAAGGAAGGATGCTGTTCTTGCCATTGCTCTCGAAGACTGGTATTTTCTTCATTCAGCAAGAAGAGACTCCTCTCATCACCTACACTGAAAAAAAATCTTCAGCTGCCAAGGAAGAAGCATATTGAGAAAACAGCCCCTCTTCCCTCTGCACAGTGTTTAGAGGTCACCTTCTTCCCTCATGTCACAGGATAATTTGGAGCGCCTGCTTTGGCTCTCCTGCATCTGTCACCTACGGTGCTAGATAACTGGAAGGCAGGACAAACTCCACAGATCTGCTAATGGCAAGCGGAGAAGGGAAAAGACAGAGACAACCTGGTCTGTCTCCAGAAGAGGCAACTTGATTAGCAGCCAAGCTTAAGGCAGAACTTATCTGCAGCACAGTATTAGAAATAGCCATATCTACGTTAACAAAAAATAAAGTGGAACCTATCTGTAAGAAAACGTTGTACACAGAACTACTTCATCTTATTGACTTCTGGGGTTATCCAAACTAAGACTACTGACTGTTTTTTTTTCAACAGCAGTAGAAGGAATTGTATTTGGACACTGTTATGCTATCCATTATACATGTGTGTCCCCCCACTTGCCTATGGTAAGGAGTAAGGGGTAATTTATAGTTGTAACTACATGAGGAAATGGATGTTTCAGAAAGGTCTAGTCTGTTGACTTATAAATACAAATTTCTCCTGAAAATCGAAACTCAGGAAGCTCATTCTGGGATTTTAAATGTTGTCTGTCCCTTCTCTAGCCAGTGACTTGATACCTATAAGCCACAAGAATGTGACAAGCATTCAAAGTGTCTTGGTGGCGGAGTAGAAATTCAGTCCAAAGGAGAATGTGGTCTGTCGCTAGAAATTAATTCACAGCTCTGCTAATGATGCGTGCGCAGGAACAGATGCTGATTGACTCTTCCTGGCCACACAGATAACTGCAGTACTAAAAGCAAATTTCTGTCACTGTGGTCAGCAGGAATGACTGATTAGACCCAGAAAACAGCTGACCAAGACAAACCTGTCTTTCTACAGACTCATTTCAGAGAGAAATGCATTTCATGGCTGTGGTCTAACGTAATTTTTTTTCTATAGGGGGAGATGGAAGGGATTTGTACAAAGACCTCAATATCTCCTTCTGCTCCCACCAGCCTTTCCAGCAACACTAAGTGGCCAAAGCTGGATCCCACAGCAGCAGCTTGTAAGGATCCTCTCTTGCTCAAAGGACTGCCGGCCACGCACACGAGCAGTGGCAGGTTGACCCTCAGAGCATGTAAAAGCCGCTCTCCCTCTTTCTCAGGCGCTGTGTCCAGTTGCATCTCTCTGGCCCCTTCTCTCAAAGAAGTACTGACTGCCTGGAGCCTCCCTGGAGAAGCGATTCAGCCAAGCTGCACAGCAACGGCTCGGAGTTTGTATACCCTCCAGGCAGCAAGTTATTTTTGTCCCTTTTAAATCTATTTTGGGTATTCCTGTGGCCTTCGCTGCCACCAAATAAGAACATTGCTAATCTTCAACACATTTATCCTTATAGCATTTTGAGGTAGAGAAAGTGGGTTTGTTTCCGTTTTATAGCACAAGATCAGCCAGACCCAGGCTCTCAAAGGACTTCAGGAGCCTAATTCTAGAGAAATCAATGGGATTTAGGAAACCCTACAGATCAGGATCAGGGTCTAACAGATTAAAAGGGACAAAAATAACTTGCTGCTGCGTTGGGGCTTTGCAAGCTCGTTTGTATGTGTCGTGAAACACCGTGCTGTGGCTACACAAAGCCAATTCAGCATGAGGGGGTTCGCTCTCGACTATAATATCAATTTAAAAGAAACTGATAATTACCTGATGACTAGAAGAAGTAAGGGTACAAAACCTGCCATACTCCCCAAGAAAGCCACTTAAAAAAGACCTGTTTAAGGTCTTTGCCAAATACTCAAATACAGCAGCACTTCCCTGACCTGGGAAAGTACCACCGATGGTACTACAGCAGCGTGGCAGTTGCTAATGCAGTTACAACCTCTTCATGTGTCCTTCAGAGCATTTATTTGCTTTCTCCTAAGGAAAAAAGAGTATTCTAGCATCAAATAAAACATAAATAATAAATGTTCTTGGGTTCGCAATAGCAGCAGTCCGCCTTCTGGATCCCTCTCTTTGAGTGATTGCTGTTACCTCACCAGACACCTGCAGCCGAATCCCTCTCATTTCCCACAACGCGGGACGCCCACCAAGAAGATTAAACTTCATGAACTAATGAGTTTGCCATTAATCCTGTGTTCACGGAGCCCAACAGCATGACATCCACTAATTTAAATTGTGAACTACTGATGAAAAAGCAAACTATGTACCTCCTTGGTGAGAAGACCTTAGCTGTAACTATGCACAGTTTTATTCTTTCTAATATATGGATCAGTGTAATAAAGTGTAATTTTATAAATCAATAAAGCTGTAGTAATGAGATTGCACTGTAATGTTCTGCTTTTAAATATTGGCACAGAAATGAATGAAAATTGCCATTTGTGTAAGTGTGTATGTGACTTATGGGAAGTGAAATTAGCTGCAAGTAAATTAACAGGGTGATTATATACTTGCATTTATATACAGTTTCTCTCATATATACATTTTTAGAAGTCTAGATAATGCTACAACCATGACACACACCTTTATTTCAAAAGGACCACCTTTCTTCTATGTAAAAATTGTCATACTTACTTTCAGTAGAAATTTTGTCTATCTTGGAAAAGGCTACAGCTGAAGACGGTAAATTAAACACATACACTGGATAATTAGAGAGCGCCCTTATTAGCTGGTTATTGTTAATCCTGTAGATCATTCACTCCAGACTATCTCAATCCAAGCCTGACCTGATCCCTGTAGCACTTGCTCAGGGCTGCCCCACATCAGCCATCTCAAGCCTTAGAGCCATCAGCCCTGGAGAGCCACCAGCAGCGCTCTACACTGCATGCCCAGAGCAGCTATGGGAAAGCACAACGTGGATTAAGATGACTATTCCATACGAATGTGCACATCCATACTAAATACAACAGGCCAAAGCTGTGTGTGGGGGTGAGTGCTTAAAATGTACTTTGAAATAAGTCACGGGAGTCCTGGGATGTAGGGTCGCTCCCACGCAAACAGCACTTTTAAACAAATACCTCGTTGTCTGATTTATACTTTCACATTATAGGAAGTAGTTTATCTGGAGGTACAACCTATCTTCCTTTATATGGGCTTTTTCCATGGCTACTTGCAAAGCTATCCGATTTCTACAAATTGCCAAAGAGAAGGTGTAGCCCAGTCTGAGAGTTTCCTAAGTCAAGGGCTAGCATTAAAACCAAGCTGTGAACTGGTCAGTAGAGGCACCCTGCTGCTGAGAAAAAAACCACCCATCAGCTCCCTGTCACATTTGGCTGTGGCTGAGCTTAAGACAGTGTAGTATTAAAAATTGTTTTTCATTAACTATTGGATCTTCGTGTGGCTTGGTACAAGTTTTGAGTAGGTCATATTTGAGTAGAATAACAGAAGGTAAAAAATAAAACACTCTCAAACCTTTTGCTTAATGTTAGAGACAGAAGACTGGGAGGAGAGGGCTTTGGGAAAGATGAGGGGCCTAAACAGCGCTCGGGACTGAGCGTACTGCAAACTGTCACAAGATGAATTCCCAAGGCACAGGGCAAAGAGAGACACAAAACCATGCAAGTCAGACAGGTTGAGTTCAGTGGCTTTCCAGGAGAACTTAAGGGTTTGGTAAACATTGCACAGTCCCTTTCACCCACCATGAAGTACTGGAGGAATTTCCCAGTTTGGTGGAAGACATGCAGTGGAGTCTTTAAGCAGAAATACAGTGAACAAGAACACAATGGACAGTTTTATCTTGGATTTTTAAAACAAAAAAAATAATGAAAACTTGTTTGGGCAATATATGTGACTATTGTAACCAAAGGAAGAACAAAAAAACCACATCAGAAACTACTGCTAGCCATATATGTGTAAATCTGTCTCACAGTGAGCAGTAGATCTTCCCAGGAGCAAGGCTGCCTGTTTGCTCCCCACAACGACAGTACTACATAAACTGCCACAATTATTGGAAGGAAAAAACTTCTCTCTTTTCTTTAAAACTTGGATGCAAAAAGATTTTAATCTCCCCAAAACGAGGTATCATATTTTCTATTCTACTTCAAGGCTTCAGATGTGTCCTATAAACAGATATTGTAATAAAGCTCGTAATAAATCGATTATCCAACACAGACCAAACACCTGCAGTATTTCAATTCAGTTTTTATTAAAAAACAATGTTTGCTTTTGACATCTGCATACATATGTGCACACATCTCCATGAAAAGATATTCTGCACTTTAAAGCTATAGTAATAAATAGGAGATTATTTGACGTCCACTAGCTCAGCTGCCTCAACAAAGATTACTTACCTCCCTTGCTGTTTGTCTTCCGAGGCTGTTTGTACGCTCAGATAAGTACAACACAATGTGGGTCATCCCTGGTTGGGTGTGATATAAAACTCTTTCTGTTGACTTTAACTGCCCTTCTAGCAGACCTTTAATTTGCAGTTAAAAGTCTTAATAAAACACCTCACCTAACAGCATGTGCCTAAAACTAGATCAGTTCATTAGTCTAATCTCTGTAAAATTCCACCATAGAAAGAAAGAGCCATATACAACTTACACATTTATCTCCGAGGCATTGCCTGAAGTTTGTTTCAGTGACCACATCCAGTCTACTGAAAAGAGATACTCAGAGAGGGTTTTTTTTAAAAACAGAACACCGTTCCATCACACTTCCACAGGACATCAATATAGTTATTTAAACCAGCCTTTTTCCCTGAACAACATACACTGGAGATACTGTCTCCATGGTATAATTTCTCCCCCTAGCCCAGAGCCACGAAATGCTATAAACCTAATGGACTTCCAACTGTGATAACCTCATCACACTCTTAGAAAGCCACGAATCTCCTGTGGCTCTTCCATTTTTGGCTCTGCCCACTCACCAACCCTTGGTTCAGATGGGTCTTGTTCCCTGACAAATCCTCCTTGACCCTTGCTTAGTAGTTTTCCAGCTTCATATTCAATACCAACCAATAAATGCAAACGTATCAGATATAGCAAGAAGTATGCAGATTATAGAAACACGCAGTTATGTAGCCATATGGATGCACTTACTGTAAAACTCAAGGGAAGGACTAGAACAGACAGCAAATCTACCCAGCAATATGCGCATTTAGGCACTATTCCCTACAGATCCTGTCCCTTAATTTTACCTGTTCTTAACTGCTACCAATTTCTGTATTTTTTTTTTTCAGTAGCTCTGTATGCACAGCATGCTTTTGTTCTTCATGATTGTTAATGCTTTGGCTGGTTGAAAACATTCTCCTGGTTCACTTTCTGTAATGTTGTGATTAGGTAACTGCTCAGGATGCTGAAAAAATGCCAAATATTGAGAAATTGATTGTTGTTTGAGTTTCGGATTCATCCCTATTTATAATTGGAAGTGTTAAAATGTAAAAGAAAACAAATATATTAATTTTAATTATTTTCTTACCTCACCAAAATAAAAACTATTAGAATATTTTACTATCTACAGTTCCCTTGCTGTAAATTCCACACCCCCAGCTCTAACACAGAAAGAGCTTATTAATCCTTATAGTTTTGTAAGTGCATTAAAATACTAAAGAAAACGCAAGTTACGATACATTTTCCTCACTTTTAATTAAAACATTCCCTGGTATAGTAAGTCTGCTGGTTAGGCAGCGCATAACTCTGCATCTCTGCAGTCCAAAGCTAACTGTCATGCTATTGATAATGTATACAGGCTTCTCCATTTATTTTATTGCTTTTTCAGTTGTACACAAATAATAAAAACCCTGCCTCCCAATCCTGTCATCACCTATGAATTTCATAGGATATACACCCACAGGGTGCTTTACTCTGCCTTTCTGAAGCTAAGCACCACCCCTATAAAATACTTCAGTGCTTAAACTGGGGACAATGACATAGTGTTTGGCTTAAATGGTCTTTGCTTCATTTCATCTGATGACTTCTACTTATACCTTCTCTCTGTTAAATGTCCCTGTGTAGGCATTTACAGCTCTGCATTCACACAAAACAATCATTCCATCACATTACACACTCTGTCATTTTATTAGCTTCTTGCAAATCATTTTCTGCAAGTGCCCCAATTTTAAATGCCATTTTAAACTCATTTGCTGGTTTACCAATGCCCTCTGGGTATTGACTGGCCAACAGACAACACGAGATGCCACACAGAGCCGTAACGCCAGCAGCTCCTGCTTTCACTGCGGTGAGTAATTCCAAAGTATCTCCAGGTCCCCACCGTCACTGGTTTGAATCCAACATAAATAAGCAGCACACAAAAATTATCCTCATGCAACTGTCTGGCAGCCCAAACAAAACAAGCTGTTCCTTGTCTTGCCTCCAATTCCCGCCAAGCAAAAACACCACCAGGTTTTAACTTGTACCTGTGTCGGCATCACACCGAGGATAGGTAATCCTCAAAACCACAATTACCTCCTCAGCTTAGACATGGTTGGTGGAGGACGTTGTGCTTTGGGGTGTGAGAAGACAGTTTTCTCAGAAATCTACTTTCTCATGCTACTAGATCAGTACACGCCTGTAAAACAAATGCCTGAAAATACACAATCAGATCTAAGCTTTAGAAAAACACAGAGATGAGATTCTCTCAAACGTATCTATATGTTATTTGACTTAGAGGACAGTCAAATGATTATCAGAGAGACAGAATGTTTTTCTTCTGGACAAGGATGTCATATAGCAGATAACACCTTACTAAAAAATAAAGTTTAAACCTAAACTCCAGCACTTATTTTCAAAGTGTGAAGCATTTATCCTTTGACAACTGTGTTGAGTCCTTCACGTGAGTGACATAGGTGAAACCACTTTGCCAGACAGATGCTGGTACAGAACTGGTAATGGCACTTGCTGCAAATCACCTGCTTAGTTCAAAGCACACAAGTATCCCAATTCCTTCACGACCAGTTTCCATGCTTCACGTTAAACACATGCTCAAGTTTCTGCAGGATAGCAGCCTAGAGGCAATAAATGTTTCGTGGATCAAAAAAAGAAACAAACTATTTTTTGGTCTTAGCTGGGGTTCTGACTCGGGACACTGCTGATTTAAGGTGATGTGCGGTCCCCACTGCCCATCACGCTGGTGGAGGCAACGGGGCTGGCAGACAACAGCGGTCCCACCTCCCAGCACCGCATGTCCCAGCACGGGGCTGCCAGACTTCACCGGAGGCCCATGCTGACACACCTTTTCTTTGCATCTGGGCAACACACGTTTTCTTCACATCTGCTCTCACGAAGGTGACAACCAGTGTCAGAGCAACATGGCAGTCAGAAAGGCTAGTGACATCTTACCTGATTTCAAGTAAATCCATGAAACACAGTGAATCAGAGCCTTGATTATCAGACTAGCCATTCATTAATCTGTTAGGAGTCTAAATTCCCAGTACAATGACATACAGATGTGTACTTAAATGAAGTCATAAATGAAATACAGCAATAAAGCTCAAACATTCAAGAGCATGATTGGTGATGTATCGTTTTGTGCCACCGGAACCATTTTTTTTAAAGAAGCATTTCTCTCACCCCACAGAGGAAGCATTGCAGAAAGGCAAAAGAGAACCAGAGAGGAATCCCTGCTATCTCTGCAACTGCAGGATGAGGGTGACCAAAGCCCAGTGGATGTGACATAATTTAATCGCAGGCATTTTAAATATTTAACACAAAATAAAATGAACACCTAATCCTCCAACATCCATCAAAAAATCTGTGCGGCCTTCATTCAGCCTATATTCAGCCTATCTGTGCAGCCTATATTCGCCTTCAGAATGCCTTCAGCAAGGTGGGAAGATGAAACTGTGCCCATTTTTCAGATGGGATATGGAGGCACGGAGCAGCCAAGCTGGCAGCCCAAGCTCAGGGCCGATTAGGAAGCAAAAGAGCAGAAGGTCACTTGTGTCCCATAATTCTGTGGTTAGCAGACAACACTTTGGGGCTAACGGCATTACGTGCTCTGTGATGCTGATCTGTTGAGATAAACGTGACAGTCCTTGGTGATGGCTTCATGAGAGGGAACTGCTGACTCAATATTTAGGCGTAGCGGCAAGAGCTGTTTATGTGCATACATTGAAAAACAACAGATGACTTCTGGAGCAAAACACATGGGTAAAATTCTCTCTTGAGGCAATACAAAAGAGCCAAAGTAGCTAAAGCACTTTCCCACAGTGACTGTGCAGTAAAGTAAATTACAGCTCTGCGTAGCAATCATCCATTCTCCCATATATTTTTAGCAATTCTGAGATTAATAACTGGAAAGAGCCAATAAAACAGTATTACAAGGAAATATACATCCTTTTGATGAACTGCCACTCACTCCTTTCAGGTCACTTCATACCTCAACAGAAAATTTAAAGTTTGAAACATTCACTATAGCATCTTTCCTACCACTATGCCATTTGTTTAAGTTATGCTTTACACTTTCTAGATGAAGGAATGACATTAATTATTATTTTATTATTTTTTCTCTCTGACTGTTAAGCCAAATTAGGCTACTTCCAGACTTGGAAGAGGAAAACACAATTATTAACACTTCCAAACATCCATTTGGCAAAAAAACACGGTGAGGGGAAAACAATGCTGTGAGTTGTGAGAAAGTATTTTGTCTATTACACAAATACCATCCTCTCCTCTTATGGTTGGAGCTCTCTTTCACCTATAAGGACTTTACTTGAGATAGGTCAAGACTGTAAGCAAGTACATTTTAAAATCACAGCTCTGAGACATTCTTCAAAATACATAAAAAGTCATTAGCAGCTGTGCTTCCTTGGAACCAACCCTACGAGTTCAGAATTGCAAGACCTGCAGCTCGGAGAGATGCATCTCTCCTCCGACTCTATCGGTTCTTCCCAGCTCTCCATTAGAGGCCACACAACCGTTATTCAGGGAGCTGAAGCTTATTTCCTGGATCATTTTACTCAATGGGAATCTCATTTATTATTGAAAATAACAGAAACTTGACCTTCCCTGGAGACTTTTACAGAAGTTCAGACTGTAGGTGAATTTGTCCAACCTGCATAATGCAAGTCAATTCCTCCCAGGGTAAAGAAGCATTCAAAGTGAACAAGGCTGGCAGAATTGAACTTTTTGTGCATAATTAATGCAACCATCGATCAGCGAGAGCTTGGATTTAGAATTTTTCTACAAGATAAATGCACAAGGATGAACTTACATACTTTTAAAAAGTCTAACTTTGAGAAAGCTTCTTTGATTAATGAAAGACTCTTGCTACCGCAAACCTAAGCAGACATTTTCCATGGCGCGCACGCAGCGTCATTCAGCAGAAACGGTTCACAGTAAACGGTGCCAGTTGTGACTCTTGCTTGTCACAGATCTAGATACAGTGTCTCTGAAGGACAAGTAAGTGATTTCCTGGTCCACTTGGTGTGTGCAAGCAATTCCCATTAGCACCAGTGGGAGTTATGCATGTGGCCATGAGAAGACACCAATGAAAGTTCAAGTGCTGAAGGTACCTACAGGCTATTTGAGGTACTATTTCATGATCTTTAGCTCAGACTCCTAATCTTTTTTGAAACCATGTCTACAAAGTTACCACAATGTGTGAATTTACAAATAATAATGAATTAACCCTGACTGGTATACATGCTAGTCAGGTAGCAACGGTCACAATATTTATTTAACTGGATTTATAAAGCAACTCATTTTCAGCCATCCAGCACTTGCTGTCCCTCTTCCCAGGCCTAACAGTAGTGCAAAGAAAAATGAGTTGCTAGTAAGAAGTTTATTTTGTATGCTCTGTGTTACAGACACAGATCAGTAACTTCATGGGCTGGCTGATGGGACATGTCTACTTGATGACGTCCTATTTTCCCATACACCGTTCCCTTCAGATTCCTTGCATCATATTTAAATATCTAGGTAAAAGCTAGATTTTTCCAAAGCCCTACCCTATTATGGGACAGTTACAGGTACATTTTTAAGAGAGTTCAACATCAAAAAATGCAAGCTTGGAGGAGGATTGGCTCTGCAGACATTTGGGACAGCCCTAACCTAGCTATTTGCTTTGTTGATGCCAAACCACTGTAAAAATAGTTTGTCTCTGGGGCTGGAGGACAGCAGAAGGTGAGGTTACTGCAGGAGAGAAGGTGGCCTCTTTTAAGGGCTGTCACAGGCACATTGGTAGCATCAGCAGTCCACTCATCCACCATAGCTTTCCAAACCAGCTCCTTCCTTCCCTTCCTAAAAATCAAGACAGACTCAAAAAACAAGACCATCTTGAAAATAATTCTGTAATGTTCAAGATAGCCAGTTATTCTGATTTTATAACTTTCAGGGCAACACCTTCCCCACTCTTCACCATGAAAAAGGAAAGTTTTGAACTAAATGGGTGGTCCACCAAAGGCACCTACCACCAGTGTTCAGGAACCTTCAGTGGAGAATCCCTGCTGGCAATTGGTCCTAAAGGTCAGTCTCTTTGAAACCATGAAGGACAGAAAAACAACTTTCCCTATCACATCTTTCAGGGATGATGCCTAGGCATAGTCCCTCTTGCCTTGAGGTACAGGAATGGACTAAATGACCTCCTTCAAGGTCTCCTCTTGAGTCTGCAAATCACAAGAGCTGGCAACACTGTAATCATGTAGTAGAAATTTCAGGAGGGCAGAGTTGTTCTAAATTATGTCAGAGTTGTAGTAAAGTGTGCTGGTAGACTAGGATTTTTTTTTTTAAAGGTATCCAAGCCAACTCATTCATCTGGAGTATGCCTCCTTTAAATGAGTTTTTACCAAGTGCACATCCACACTACAGTCACTTGAGGACAGAGCTCAGCAGCCAAGTATTTATGGATTTGTTAGGGCAGGTGCTGCAGCTTGCCAAGGGCAAGAGATTGTGCAACTGGATTACGAGCAACACTTAACTTCAAATCCAGCCAAGGACCTTTACACACCTGTGATCAACACTTAACAGTGTAGACGGAGCCACAACACTCACCTCCACATGCAGGCTTATATAAATTCACATTGCAGATTAAAGGTTTAAAAGTTTGTGAGATGTTGCGTTTCCACACAGATAAGCGTGATGCCATGTGTTCAGCCATCTCCCACCCCCTCCTCACCTCCAAGTGCCCCTTGCCCTCCCGGTACGCCTGCACATCACCACCTCCCACTGCTGGCTCATCCTCACGACATCCCTTCAGGCAGCACAGCCTGGCAGTCCTTATTAGTTGCACTTGGATTTAAACAATACCAACTAATTTTAAATGATATTCTGTATAACCTTGGAAACAGCTGTGTATGATGATCCTGGTCCATGCAGATAAAAGTTGGTAACAGACGACTGAAAGAACATGTTTAGAGAGACAGAGAGAGAGGTGGATAAACGAAAATGCCTGTACTCTTCAGCCCTCAGCTTTGTGCAGGGCTGCAGTTTTCTGGCTTAGCACATCAGGAGACTATACTAGAAGGGTTTATTACCTTTTTTTTTTTTTTAATAACAGTCAAGGAATTCCCTCCTCCCTCACAAACACAGGGTTTCTGTCCCTCTCTTGGACAAGAACAGGCGAGATCAGAAGGAAAAATTTCCTGCTTTTTGTATAACTCCAGTTACGCCAGATCTGCTCCCAACACATACTGAAACTTTTGGTGCATGTTAGTTGTTAAACCTCTGCTAAATTAGATTTTTCCCTTCCTCAGCCCCTTCTACCCCAGCGCAAAGGGCAGTGGACAATCTCTGTGAGTTTCTCCTGGAGACTAAAATTGCATCTTGTTATAGGCATTACTGGTAGAAAAGTACCCTTGGCCCACAACTAACACATCCAAAACAGTCAAGCTATTCTATCTTTCAAATACGTAACTTGGACCGTGGGATAAGGTCCCAACCTTCTCACCAATGAGGGATGAGAAGTCCAGGTGGGACACCCCTCCCACACAGGTTGCAGGAGCACCAGACCATAATGCCACTTCTATCTACTTCTTCCACTAAGTAGTAGTGGCTACAGAAGATGCCAGTTCCTGCACCCTCGTGCTCTGCTTCAAGACACACCTCTTGTCACCACCAAAGCAAATGGAAGAACAAATCTGTCACATTGACTGTACTGACTTATCTGCATTAAGAAGCAGGTCTACTTAAACTTGTCAGGTCATCCAGACATGAAGGTGTTCTTAGTGATTAAATCCTGGAAGGTTATTTTTTCTCTACTTAGAGAACCTGAAGGAAAGGCAAAGTTGATGTTACCTCCCTGTCTGAGAGCTAGCTTGGTTCACATGCGAAGATTGAACAGCAGAATATGTCAAGGTCTGCATGATGGGTTCACACCTCAGTTAGGGAAGCGTAAGAGAACGCCAGGGTTATGCTCATCACTTCTGGAAAAAGAGAGCCTTCATCACGCACCAAGAGCTTCCTAGGGCACGTTTCTAGCTCATCTTCAATGCAGTCCCTCCCTTACTTTGCACACCTCCACGTGCTCCGCATCCTGGTTTTGTGAATGCTGAATTTGTGCAATATAAATAAGGCTGTTTTGCAGGGGTCACTCATTTCCTACAGCCCAAGCTCAGAAACAGAGACAGTTTGTCATTGGACATCAGAGCACTAAGACCTGTCATCACTTTCCAGGCAACAGGTTTTATGAAGGTCTCGTATGAACAGCTTCCTGCCCTTGTCTCTCTCCTTGTGCATCTCCCAAAGGAAAGACAAACAGTTAAAGTCAATTACCTTGATAAAATTACAAATCTCCACTGCTGTACATATTTCATCTCTCAGCTCAGTGAAAATAAGCAAGACCTGATTGCACGAGACTAGGTGCCCACAAACATACAAACAAAGAACAGTGGTGCAGAATGAGAGTGCATTAGCCCTTCGAAGCTCTGCTGACACATGGGGCCAGGCTTCATTATCACCTCTGGAGTTTACACCACTGTATGCTATAATTAGAAGTGTGTCAAAACTCAGGCAGAGCATTACAACCATTACTGGTCGCTCTGCTGGTATGAATATGATAACCAGCAGAGCACGAGGCAGAACTCTTATCTGAGTTCTTAAACAGAGACTAAGTCCCACGCTCTTCTCCTGCTTGAAAAAGACCCTATTGAATGTTTCAAAGAACACTGGGTTGGTTCATACTGCAGAGACCCAGGGACCTATGTTAATGCCAGCCTCCTGCCCTTAATTCATGTTGTTGCAAATGGGGCTGGGGGGTAACAGAAGGAAGAGGGCAGCTTGTGCAGCAAGAAAAAGGGTTAAAAATGCCACTAAAAACTTAAAGAAAAACAGCTGTGAAAAGCTGACCTTTGTAAAACAGACTCACATGTCAAGTACCATTTTCATAACTGATTAAATATATATAAAAGCTTTTATACAACTGTATTATTAGATTGTTAAATATGTAGACTCAAATGTTTCCTGGAGTAGAATAGCTCTGCAGGAGTCATTCCTCACCCTTAGTAAATATTCATGACATTTTGGCACACTTGCTACATTTTAAAAACTGGAACCCACATCTATTTTTTTTTTTTCCTTTGTTGTACCAACCTGCAAATCCTTCTGCATTATTGGTATTTTCACAGCCACTCTAGTCACTAACTTCAGATGCTTAATACTTTTGCAAAAATATAATCGACCCCAGTTATTTACAAGCTTTCTAAACAGGAGAGAAATGTTTATTGCTTTATGTTCAGAATCTGCAGACTGTTGCACACTATCCAGCCTGACAGTGAGCAAAGCTCAAGTTAAACAACGCATTTATACAACTGACATCCCAAAGAGGAATTTTTTGTTCTGGGTTTCTCTAACTGCTTAAAAGGCTGACTGCACACACTTCATCTCTCACCATTGGAAAGGCTATAAAGCTAAAGTGAGTTCTTGTATCCACATTTCAGGATACTGAAAGTATGGGGCTATAATAGAAATGCTGACATTATCCAGCTATGGTCGTGCAACCTCTCTACCATAATTATGTACAGTTGGAGATAATAAGCACTGCTGATTCAGGAGGAATCTCTGATTGGGCTGGAAAATGGAGAAGTGTTGGATAATCTGTTTCCTGAGTGGTAACAGCAGGCCTAAAGAGCATAAATGGAGGAGCGGAGTTCGTAAAGAAACAACAACAAAGTCCAATCATGAATCCTTAGAGATGCTCTTACTCCTTTCATTGTTCATGTGATTGCAAGAGATCTAAAGGACACATTCAGGACTTGTGCTAAAAGGACATTGGAAGTTACCTGGAGGAGTGTGCAGCACAGATGGCAGGGAAAGGTTTGATTACGCGACTGAGACAGTGGGCACCCAGTCGAGAGAGCACAGAGCACTGATTTTCCAAAGAACTGTGTTCCTTCCCAACCTCTTAAAAATCAAAAACCTTTAAAGTGTCTCAAGTTCAGCACCAAAAATGAAGGCACGTAGAAAAAAATCACAACATTCATGCGATACTACATTAAAACTGCCTGAACAACCTGCAAAAATTGCCTTGAAATCTCAGATATTATATGGAAAAAAAAGCCTAATAAAACTGTTTCAATGAGTAATTTTTGTTTCAAGACGGATAGGCTCTTTCCCTCCTTCCTCCTCTTTTTACTTTGCTTTGGGAGGTGGCGGGGAAGGGAAGGAAGAGACAAGACTTTTGGTGAAAACTGTTCATTAGGTTCAGTGTTTTCCTGTACCCCTTCTCTTACCAGATCTCATTTTTTAAATATTTATATACTAAATTTCCCATTAAATGATAATTTTCTCAAGAAACACTTGTTTGATACAAAAAGTTCCAAATGCAACACTGTGATTGGCTCTAATTACTATTAGTAAATGCACAATGAATGTTGATAAGATTAACAAACCATTCCAAAAATTCGTTACTATATTCACTCTACAGCATAAACTCCAAATTAGCAGTAATGCCAGCAAGCTATTAATATTCCCAGATTAACAAAATGCAAGCAGATCATACAAGGATGAGCTTGAATTTTGCAAAACAAAATACCTGGGTAAATATTTAGCATAAAAGAAAAAAAGTGTAAGTTAATATTTGTCTAGCACGGGGTATTACGGAAACAGATAGAGGGGCTTTGCAACATTTACCCTGAAGGAGTGAACGTATTAAGACAGGGGAGCACGGCATCCTTACCCATAAAATGGAACAGAGGAGCTAAGGGGCCGAGCGGTCCCTCGATGCCACCAGCCTGCTTTCTAGGAGCACAGCTCCACGCCGAGCCCCATCCTGGCTCGCTGCGGTTAGAAGAGCGGCAGGTGAGGATACGCGGAGCGAGGGCTCTCCTGGCGTGACAGCCGGGCTCTGCCGAGTTAGGGATAAAACCTCCAGGGCGCCGGGCGAAGCAGACTGTCACAGTACCTGTTCGAGCATCACCCTCGCTCAGCGGACAACCCGGTCCCTCGCTGCCATGTCATCAATAGGGCGGGAAGGAGGGTGCTCCCCTTGGATGTACCCAGGGAGATGCCAGAAATCGCAGTGCCCCACGTGCCCCAGCAGCGCAGCCTCTTCCCTCCCTGATGGCAGAGAGCCCCTGGCAGCCCCAGCCCCTGGGTACAAAGTGGTCCCCGTCTCCTTCCCACCCCCCTCGCCAAAACCATCCCACTCCCCCTGGTGTGACCTGCAAACCCCAGCAGCTCTGTCCGCCCAGCTACCCGGCATCACCTACTGCACCGCAGGAGAGGTCACGGAGGGAATACACACTTTCTGGTTGGCTTCCCATTTGTCTGATGCCCTAAGACACTTCCAATTTAATATGTATTTCTTTTTAAAGTTAGTGAAATTGAAATAAATCCATACTGTTTGCCAATTTCCAGCTTACGTAATCAAAGTCAACTGTGCATTCACAAATTCCTCCCTTCTCTGCAAGCTAATCTGACAGTAGTGGGGGGGCAGAATGTAACGGGGGAAAAATAATCTCCTGTGGTACTGTCTTGATTTCCCCAGGAAAATAAAATACCTTCAGTTTATAATGGCCTGGTAATGAATTAAACATTTTGAAATCCATAAAGGAACCTCAATAATAAGATCTTTAAAAACTGCAGACACAGACAAAGAAAAGGGAAAAAAAGAAGCAGAAATATGCTTGAAATTAAGTGGAGACATATCACGAAGACACAGATATGGTGAAGCAAAGCAACAGGTACACCAGGGAAAGGGGAGAGAATCCATCCACCAGTCTAAGTTCACACATTCAGCATCTGCTTTCATAAGATACTAAACAAAACAAAGTTACTGCAGCTACAGTTTTGTTCACTTATCAAGAAGACCTAACTGGAGTTTTAATATATGGAAATATCAGAGGTTTAAAACCATATTTAAAAGGTTTTAAATCATATTTAAAACCTTTTCTTTGGAAGATCATACAGGCTCCCTGGTTAAATAAAAGTCTGTTACCCCACTATGCTGGGAGGTGCTGAGATCCAGGCATTTGCATGGCTTAAAATGGCTGCAGCAGCTCAAGGCTTCTTTAACTTATTGTACACAACACCATGGAGCACAGGAGAGGGGTCTCTTTCCTGGCTATACACTATTTTAAATTTAACAAAGCCAATGTAATTAGTCCCATGAGCACCCCTCCAGTAACAGCTCCAGCTCCTAGCACTAGCGAGCTGTATGCTATGCAGTAATTATGCTACCAAGCTGTCAGAGCCTCCTTATCTGCATGCAAATTAGTTCATATGCTATACATCTGCTATAATGACAGTATTAAACCAAGAATTTTATAATGAAGCCATCCTCTTTATAGCAACATAGCACAATTACTTTATTAACATACTGCACACCTATGTCTGTAACTGCTCCCAGTCAAATAGCCAAATTTTCCATTCCCCCATACAGCAAGATCTTCTTCACTTCTCTCCTCATATCTGTAAATAAATACAAAGAACATGAACGGGAATTTCTAAACTACCTCTGTACAATACCACTCCTTCATTGTTCCTGGGGAAGTACTGCACCAAATGCCATTAAGCGTGGCTAGGTGAATAAATATTCCCATAATGCTCCAAAAGGTTAGGAGATGAAACAGTAATAATCAAATCAGCAGCTGTTTGCTCCCAGCCTTGACATCAATCATCAACTTCTGTCGACTAGCGACTGCCAGCACCACAGCCAAACGGCAGCGGGAGGGGGACCGCAGCCCCGCCGCAACTCTGCGTCCACCCCGAACGCACAGACGCAAAAAGAGATGTCAAGCAAAGAAGGAAGCGCGAGGCGAGAAAAACCTTCACAAGCGAGGAGTGGGCAATGCAGACCTGGCGCCTGGTAGGGCTTCTGCCTGGAAAAGGCATGCCGGTGGCAGCCCCGCCGTGGCGAGGGTTTTGGAGGCGGTGGGGGATGCGAAGGCGAGATCACAAAGCGCGGCTGCCGCCCGCGCCCCTGCCTCCGCCCCTCGCGGCGTCTGCAGCGTGTCGGTGCTCCGTACCGCTGGAGGAGCATCCTCGCCTTTCCGAAACATGCAGCAGCACTTCACAACACATCAGCATCAGCTCTCAGCCCCAGCCCTCTTTCAAACATTAGTGTCAGGAAAGTTTGATGGCTTCTTGGTCCCGGAGCTTTTTTCCAGTTTGGTTTTTGGAAGAGGTATGCAATTGTCTATGAAGCTTATTTACAGTAACTAACCTCAAAGAAATAAAATCGATCAAGGACTTGACTAATTTCCTTGTGTGTATTTTACGAGTTTTTATCTTCATTACATTGTGAACAACTGCTAACTTCTTTTACAGTTAAAAAGAAAACACACAGAAACCTATGTGATCATCCCTAAACCTTCAATAGATCTTTACACCCTATTTCTCAAGCAAACGCTTCATTGTTAGGTCTATTTTTAACACTCCAGCTTGTATTACCACAAGCCACTGGTGCTTTGCGGGAGCTGCCAGGGACCTGCGCTCCAGCCCTCTTGCAAGGATACACCCCGAACCCAGCTAGCCGCCTCTCCAGGGTAATAAGGAAAGGTGATTTCTAATAATGGGGGATATCAATTCTGGGATCTTATTTCACTTATTTAATCTGATACAGTTTATTTATAACTTTGACCAAATGGTTACTTTTCAAAAGTCTGCTTGGGAATACAGCAGTTGTGCTTTATAGGCATCCTCCACGAGCAGGAACAAAGGCAAGTGGAAGTGGAGAAAAAAACACCACAACAAAAAACCTTTTCCCCTTTTCATGTTATATTTCCCCAAGCACCAGAAAGGTGTGGATAGGTCTCAGCCAAAGTTTCAGCACTACTTTGTTCTTCATGCAAATCATCTCTTTCATCAATTATCTTAAAGCCGTTTCTAAACATGACTGCCGTTTCAAAGCCACGAGGAGATAGGTGAGAATTGCCATGGACAGCACAAAGACGTTCAAATACTAAACAAATCCAAATCTTCTCTTAAAACCTATATTTACAGCTTCAGTAAAGCCCCGACACCACAGTGCATAAAACAACAAACAAAAGAGCTAGGGGAAAAGGCATAGAGCAATGCTTCTTTCTCCCCTACAAAAGCTTGTTTTCTTTTTCTCAGCATAACTTGTAGTTTGCTGGGTTTCTGTGAGATCAAATATTTGATCAGTTCATGAAAGGGATGATATTATGTGTTTGCCTGAGGGAACAGGGTCACTGGATTTTGTGACCCTGGAGTTTATTCCAGCACTTGGTTCCCATGAGAAAAGTACTAAATTACCCTTTTCCTTTGGGAGAAGAGAAAACAAAATCAGAATATATCATAGTCCTCCCGCAGCTACTAACAAGATCTTCTGTAGCCTTTGACACCACCTCATGAAATAACGCAACACAAGCCATCTTATTAGCACCCAGCGTGCACCTAACCAAACGGACTGTATTTTCAGAGCAGCCAGTCGTGCAAGGAGCAGTTCAGTCTTATCTGCTGGAAACCTCTTCTACTGCTATTCTGCCACTTAAATCTCTTTCATACTGCTGCTGTTAAGCGTGAATTTTATTGTCCCTTAATGTCCACCAAAAAACCCTGTCATTAGCTGCAGTGGGGCTTGGGTCATGTCCTGGAGGTGGCATCTATCTCACCTAGCTTTTGAGGCTGACAAGGTAGTCATCTCAAACTGAGCTAGTGCTCCAGACTCCCTTTGTTCTCAACGGCGAGACACAAACGCACTCATCCAGAGCACCGCTCAGGCCAACCACCACCTTATGATGAGCTGAGCTGCACTCCAGAAGCATCAATTTCTCTTCACTGGTTTCTAGCAAGTTAGGTCAGATGTAGACATCTACCGTCAGGTGAGATGAATGCTACCTCAGGAGCATAACCAACCCAGCATCATCAACCCAGTGTCACCAGCCTGGCTTCCTCAGTGGCACTGAATTTTGCTGCCAACCCCTCCTTGCTGCTCTTATCACTGTAAGCACCTCTGTACTTCACCTGACAGCCCCAGCCTCTTCATGCTATCCCTGGGATTGCCCATCCACCCCCCTCCCTCTTCCATCTCTTCTCCTGTGTCTCTGCACACTCCTTCAAAACTGGATAGGTTTTTTCAGGCTCACTGGTACATTCCCAAGCACCTCCCTCATCCGTGCTCCAGACATGCTGGCTACTCGCCACGTGGCAGGTTCTCCCCCGTTGCATTTTCATGATATACTACAGGTCAGTTCTCCACCTAAGACAGAAGCAACACCTTCTGCCATCTCTTCTAATCTCAAGGTTTCTTCCGTGAACTGAATCGACCATGAACCTCTGGCTGTGGTTTGGCAGCTGAGTTACCATTGCTTACTTACATTTTTGTTGCATTATTAAAGAAGGAATTCTGCCATCAGCACAGTAATCTGCTGGAAAATAAAACCACATGGAAATCACCTGCAAGGTGTGCTATTATAGATGGGACTGCTAATGTAGGTCAAGTTTTATTTCAAAAAACCCTAGCAATATAATTTGGAATGGGAAAGTTCTCCTCTGGGTTGCATCTGTGTTTATTAAGAAACCTCTTACGAATTCTCAATTTTGAATCTATCCACCATTGTCTTTTAAAGGAAAATCACATAAGCACATACAATTCTCGTTCTCTGATTTCAACAAGCCAACTGTATGCTTGCAGCTCATACATTTTGAGTGATATTCATGAAAATGGAAACCATTCTTTCATTCTTAAAAAAAAAGTCAAATTTGACAGTGAAAAAACACCCAAAGCATTTGAGAATAGGCTCAGGATCACTTCTTGATCCTGTTACAATTCTGGCTGCCCAATTCATTGAGATAAGTATCGTGCAGGCTCCTCATATAAGCAAATCTTCCCAAAGCCCATTCTACTCTGGCACCCAATCCATGAAGAATTTAACAGTTTTCCATGCAGCTTTGGCATTTTCTCTCCCTCATGGTAGCAGTATTGGCCCAGCTGGGAAATTGTGGTAGCACAACCAGACTGCAGAAATGCTGCAGAACCCCCCTGAAATACTGAAATACTAAAGTGACCTTGTTTTTTAACGTATTGTAGTACACTTTGTGTTTACATGACCCATGTTATAACTTAGGGTTTGGGCTTTTTTCCTTTTTTTTTTGTTAAACAACTGAGATTGCTATTGCTCCTGAGCAAAATGTAATCATTATAATATTTTAATTTTGTAATTAAAAAATACGGAAGCCAATCCCAAACTGGGAGTATAATGGCTGCACTTCACAAAGGAGAGATCTGACAAGGGATAAAGTAATTTATTCACTCCTCCTTCCTTCACCTAGAAATTAAATACTTCACAGAAGACCATCAGCAAGATACTCAATTTGTAGACACTAACAACCTTGGCAGTGTCCTTTGCAGAGCAGAACAGCTGTTTAGTTGATGGGCACCTTGTCCCAGTAGGGAAAGTTACAGCCTCCTCCACTATAAATGCTGTGGTTTTCTGCTTTTCAAGCACTCTTGCTTTGTGCCTAGCTTGCAAGAGAACCCTGTTCAGAAATATCACCACCAACATTGCAAAGATGGTTAACCTGACAAATTGCTCTGTTCTGGCATTTGCTCTGTCTTAAGTGTATCTAAATTCCAGCAAGCATTTACATTGCAAGCAACCTTTGTTGCTTTCAAAAATTAAAGGAAAAAACAAAATGTGAGCTTTTCTGAGATTTTTAAGTGCTCAGATCCAGCTACCACCATTTAGCACTGACCATAACCCAGCTGTGCTGCAGCACCTCACTGCATAGTCCTCCTTAGACCAACTACTCAGTGAAAGTATGGTGAAATAAATGAGGAAAACTCATTTCATCTTACCTTTGTACTGGGCTAAATGCATTCAAATGCTCACTTTCTGCAGTTCATCTGACTGTTTGCTTCTAACTGTAACATCTTGACAAAGATTTTACGTGGGTCTCCCATCCCCCAGCAGAAAAAGAAAAAAGCGTGCAACCTCTTCCTCTGGCATGTTGGTGAACTCACCAGCCTACAACCTTTATGTGATGTCTCTGAAATCTTTGTTCCTGCAGTGCTTTCTCAGACTGGCGTTTACAAGGGTGTTTAGGGAAAGTAAAGTAGTGCCAATCTCAAAGATCAAAAAACCATGACTTTGAAAAACTGGTTTGGGTCTCTGATTTCCAAACTCCCTTTATCTGCTGTGGTGTGCATGCAATGCTTTGTACTGCTGGCAAAATAAGCAACGCTGAGAAGGGGAATTTTGAAGGGCTTCTCACATCCCATCTCTAACCATCCCAAATGGGTAATCCTAGCTCGGTTTTCCTTCTAATCTTTGTAGGAGAAGAAAGGTAGCCTGCATCTAGCAACATTTCACAAAAAGCCATATGGCTCAGGATGCAAGCATAGCAAAATGACTGTTCTTTTCCCCGCACCTAAATGAGACTTTACTAGGTACATGAGACACAAAGTTTGTCTACAACCCTGCTTCCAAACAAGACCACATTTTAGGAATTACACTGCAAATGAGATTTATTTTCAGTATCTCAAATCGTGTAAGGTCAGGCAGAAGATGATAGGAAAGACAAGAACTTAAATCCAGTTTCAGGATCCCACTTCTAAGGTCTTCAAGAAGTTGGGACTATTTAGTAGAAATCTGAGAGGTACAAGCAACCGTTCTGCTGTTGTTTATTACCTTGCATGAAGTGATTAATACAGCAGTTTATTGCCTCAGTTGCACAAAAGAACTATGTGCCAACTCTTCCGGCTGAGGAAAAAGCACCACATTGCTTTGCAATTAAAAACAACATGGAAGAGTGCCAAGGGCGAAAGGTGGAGAAAATCCTAATCTCCCTCAAGCAGAAGGAATGAAAAAGCAGAGTGATAGCACAAAATCTCTTTCTACCTTTGCTTTTGCTGCTTCTGAGATTATAGACAGTTGCGGCCAGCTTACTGGGAGTCCAAGCGATGGTGAGAAAACCAAAGTGGAATCCGTTAACTCCTCTTTCCAAAACAGAGGGACCATTAAACACTAGTTAATATGAGACCTTACTAAGTCAATATATACCTTTCTCTCTTACATATTGCTATTTTATGTTAGGGAATATGCACTGACAACTTATCCCATCCATCTGCCTTTAGCAGTGTTTTCTCCATCCTCCTACACACTATTCTCTTCTGCTTACAATAACGCCGATAGGCATTCATGGTGAGAAGCCATACTACACGTTCCTTTCCCAGACTTCTTTCTCTACAACACTCTAAAATCAAAAGACCCTCCTGACAGCGACGCAACTGGCTTGTCAAGGTGCCAGGACCACCAACTACTGTCCAACAAGTTGTTTCACAGAGTCCCTTCCTTTCTACATCAGTTTGCATCATATGTTGTTGGTAATCTTACATATTGATACTGTGCTGAGTGTCCACAGCACTGGCACAGTTCTGGGCTGTGACTAGGGTGCCCTTCCCAGGCTACTCCACACTATACCAAGTTTATACCAAGAATAAAAAACAGTGAGACAGCTTTAAATCTGCTGTCCAGTATGCACAAGCTGTCTTCTTTAGCTTTAAGTTTAAGCCATACTAAAACCAACATGAAGGGGACTCATCAGCTATTACAAACACAAATAATCCTTATTCACTAAAGCCCGTCTGGAGATCCAGTGGTCATTCCCAGCAGTGGTCTCTGAAGCCCTCCGGAGATTTTCCTTCTTCTACAGTAGTGCACAGAAAAATTAGAAAGACTCTGATTTAATAAAAATATGTGCACTGTACTGAAACATATTTTTGCATTGATATAGAAACTCAGCAGGAAATAATAAAACACTAAAAAAGAGAGAGCTTTTAAGTGTGACAGCTTTCAAGTCTGATTGCATAGTTCTTTCTCAAGTCTAGAGGTGGGCCTCTCATAGGGTAGGTAAAAATTTCCATGCTTCAGTAACATACAGCTCTTGTTTCTCAAGCTCTCTAGGAAACCTTTTAAAACACCCAGCATCTTTGCATCTAGAAAAGCTGTGCTTGGTGCAGGGTAAATCCACTCCATCCTGCCCTCAGCTCTGGCACACTGAATTTTGTAAGGAAGAAGGAGGATTTCCCAGCTATCTGCGTGACATTAAAAATATGTCATGTAAAAGATTAATTTGTGGGTAGAGAGCAGGAAAGAAGAATTTGCTTTTGCCAGAGACAGATTTTTCTTCTTTTTAAGCAGAAGATGTCACAAGTTCAAAGTCCAGCTGAGATGGTAAGTTCAAATATATATGATAAATGTTATCTCAGTTATCACGACCACATACTTGCTATACAATTCACACACAAACACGTATTTTGCTCTACAAAAGCATATTTAACACAGGAAGGCCACTCTTCCTAAAGCCTAGGATTTATTTACATAGTGCACCTTTAAAGTCTCTTTTTTATGCGTTAATTCCTGTTAATATAGAAAAAGATGTTGCAGGCACAGGTTTCAGCTTGGTAGATGCTGCAGTACTCCCCCAAAAAAGACTGCAGCAGAACCCCCAATAAAATAGCTATTTAGGAGCAGCATGGCTGCTTCTTTCTAATCTGGAGTCAATATGGAGAGATAACCTATGGATCACACATAATTCACTGTTCATGAAGACCAGGAGGAAAATAAAAGGTTTTTATGACAAACCTGCAGCAAAGCCAGTTGCAGAGCAGGGCTTTGGAAGCCATCTCAAAGGATGCCCAAAGGTGCTCACCTCCCACTGCACCCAGCTGCTCCTGAAATTCAGTGGCAGTCAGGCACCACGGCAGAAACCTTGGCACCTTGTCCTCTGCTCTTACTTCTTCCACATATGTTCTCTTCAAAAGGCATTTTAAGACCAAAGGACGAGCCAAAAACCTGGGGGGACTTTTGATCATTCCCAGCATGCAAGGTCTTATGTAGCATTCCAGTTTTTGTAATAGCAGCAAATACAGCAGTGGCGTTGCCGTTGTATCTTTGTTATAACTAAAGAAACCTATGCTCAGAATTCAAATGAGAGAATTTCCAGTATACGTAGGCTGGGTTTCATTTCATTTTTCACTTCCTCCTGTCTTTTCTCCTTGGGGTTTAAAGGAATCCCTACTTGAAACAATCTTGTACAGGACACAACTCTATTCTGAACTCTATTATATATTATAACTTGATATATTAAAGTGGCTAAAACTCTGGAAAAGTTTTGGAATAAACTGGTGCTGCTGTTGATCAAGGCTATAACCTACACTCACTGGATAATAATTTATGGACTACAAAAACTACTCTCTCTGTCCTCCATGTTTCTCAATTATTCCCAACACACAGTCCACACAACGAGATTAACATAAAAACCAGGCAACATCAGAAAGCTACAAATTTTCACAATAAATCAGCCACTTCCCCTTCATTAGGCTTTGCACAGTTCATATTATTTCTTTTCTGGATAAAATCATCACTAGTTACTGTCTGCCTTCAGAAACAAAACGATCAGTAACATTTCCACAGGGATCATCTGAAATGGATTTCTAATAATGTACAGGTTAAAAGGTTTTCTTGTTCTCCCCTTTCTGCATCCAGCATTTAAACTTTATGGTCCCAATGACACTATGAAAGGCACATGCGCTGAATAACAAAACTTGTAAAGAAGTATGTCTTAAAACATATAACTGCATGCTTAAATATAGAACAGACGTGAACTTGGGCAGTCACTTAATACAGAGGAACAGGTTCTATTTATTCCTCCAGCAGCCAGCCTTAGCATAGGAATAACTGACGCGGCAGATAAAGGCTCTTATCCTGGGCTGGTTGTATACAGCACTTCATCAGTACACTTAAAGGCACTTTACTAGAGCAGGGATGTATTGTTATCCTTATTTTACAGAAAAGGAAAAGCTTCCCAAGGTTACAAAAGAAGGTCATAAACACATATCTGCAACCACCTACATACCTTAATTCCCGTGCTGTGCCCATTAAGCCACACTGTAAGAGCTTCACGATTGAGTTTTTATGTAAACATTTAACTCATTTCTCAACAAACCTATGAGCATTCACATTATTTTGTCTTCTAAGTTGGACTGAATGAGGCCAGCCTCTACTGTGTTCAAGTACACAACACTAATGGCTCATCTCTCTTATCTCTGGAAATGCAGAGAGTGGCAGCATTACTTTTGCTTAAACTTTGGAGGAAATACAGATGGCCCTAATGGATCTCACTTAAACAAGAAGATCAAGAAATATTTCAAGTCATGACAATACAAATTTAGGTAATGCTTAGTAAATCTCAAGGTGGAAGTCACAAGAGACACATTCCTGAATTAATTCATTCACACAAGTTTAAATCCACCCTTCTCTTGGAGGAGCAGCACAAAACACCATGATAGAAGTTAGGGTCACACACTTAGCAACCCTGTCCCTGCAGCTGAGAGTTCCTACTGTTCCCTGTGAGGGAGCTGACACCCAGAAGATGTCATCCTGTCTGGACCACAACTCCCCCCCATACCTCAGTGCACCACAAAACATGGCTTGCAAGTCACATCGCCCTCCGTCATATTAATTTTGGCCAGACCAGCTGGAGATTGCAGCCCCTCCTGACCTCCAAAGGCAAAGGGAAGCCTCAGAGCACCTCTGATTAGAAGACTCCAGCTGAAATATTCTTTTTAGTGACTGTTTTCTTTGGTTTCTGCTGGCAGCCAGCAGCGTGCTTACCTTTGCTGCCTTCCCTGCTTCTTTAGCAGGGAATCATCCTGGCAGAACAAGCTCAGCCCAGACACACGAAGGCTCCAGAGTTTTGCAGCTGACCGTCTGCTTGGCTTTCCCTCCTCTGCCTCAGTTTGCTGTCTTGTTTTATATGGCAAAGACTAAAGAGTTCATTTTTATAAAGTGCTTGAACAGGCTACTTGATATAAGCCTCATTTTTCAGAGGTGTCAAATACCTTGGCTCAGCGCAAATGCATCATCGCTGCTGAGCACCGGGGAAGTGGTCCTGCATGGTCACGAAGCGGGAAGGGAGCCGGGCTGTCCCGCGGCACGGGGCCGCTGGCAGGCAGCGCACGCCGCTTGTCCCGTGAAGTCTCACCGCATTTCTGGGAGGTAGGTAAAAACTAGCAATATCATTTTTTAGATGAGGCAACTCAGACCGATACAATCAGTGCCTTGCTAGAAGCGACAGACTGAGTGAAAATGCTGAAACGTTCATAAAAGACTACAGCCCAAGGAAAACTGCAGCCTTTGTTTACAACCCTCTGTTTCACAACTCAGTCACTGAGGTTAGCCTCGAAACTTAACACAATTATCACTTGGAGCTCTGTATTTTCTACGGCTTTTATTCTGAAATACAGCAAAGAAACAAATGAAATGAATAAGCAACAGCTTTCATGGAGAAAGCAACTGCAAATCAATTGTGCTAGACACTTCTGCCCAGACTGTCTTGCCTGTTTTGGTTGTGACAACGTGGAAACAAAATATAACTGCATTCTGCACAAACTCACATTTTCGCATGCTAAAACTCATGCTGACACCACCACAGCACTCAGAGGAAGTGGCTGAAACGTTAGCATTCACCAGGAATAATTCCAGAAATAATGGAGCTACTGTTCCCATTTCCAATCAAGAGAAGTGCACAGCCCACAAGCACCTACGCTGAAAGGGGCTGCGCTAACAAAGGCAGGTCCAGCACATAAAGATTTTTAAGAGTGCTGCACTGGGAAGTAGTGGGGAAATAGGACACTCTGGACTCTCCAGAGATTGGTTTCTATTTTCATGGCTATTTTTTACAAGCGAAGGGACTACAGAAAGGTATTTAAGCTACAACACCTAAGCAGTAACTAAGGTTTACACGGTATACCAAGGTCAGAGAGGATTGTCTCACAATTTTTTGCCGCCTGTGAACAACTCTACAATTCTAAAAATACCTGAGTAACTGTCATGGCAAGCAACCAAACACTAATATTTTTTCCTATACAAAATCATTTCTGACATACTCCACTTTGTCTGAGAGCTACAAACACTTTATCAAAAGCAAAATCGCTGTATCTTGACAAAATAGAAGAATGAAAGCAAACACCTTGTGCAATCGCCCTCGGACGATGGGGGATTGGGAGAGGGGGAACAATCTCTCGCTACCACACACAAGGAATTTCAAGTTGAAAACCACGCTTTGGAGAAGGCTGGGAAAGAGCAGAAGGTCAGAACCTGCTTGCAATAGAAAATCGGTTTGCAATCTTGATTACAAAGTTGCTGTTAAGATACCATAACACATTTTTTAAGCAGCTCATTACCAATTTATTAAAACATTAGAGCTTCTTTGAGACTGTTGGAGATTATTGTTTAAACCGCTATTTAAAAGTGTACTGATTCACAGCATGGATAATTCATTCTTATGCCAATATAGACACACATATGGTATGTGTGTGTATAGCTGTATTACAGTTCTTTTTTTAAAAAGTGATTTCGCATGCGAAGTAAGTGTCATTTTTCACATCTGGACCACGAACTAGATAAATTCATTTCCAAATAACAAACCGTAACTTACTGGAGTACTAAATGGTACTTCTAAATAAACATAAATATTATTTTGACACTTAGATACCTTACACAGCAATAAACAAAGTCGTTAATAAAGACAAGAAGGCATGTCTCCATGCTCCAGGAGATGCAAGACCGTCACCTTTTTGAAAGGGTCGGGTGGCTTTAGAGAGAGGTAACAACCTCATTAAAGCCTTTAGTCTGTCTGGAGATTTTCTCATTTGTTCAGGTTGAGAGACGTCTCGCTGTTTTTCCCAAAGGATTAACAAACAGAAGAGGAGCAGTGCTTCCTTGTCCAAGTTATTATTTTTAATAAGAAAAATAAATACTAATTAGAATACAAACCAAGAGCAGTCCTGATGAAGTGGAAATGTTTTTCTCCCCCACCAATCAACAACTGGACCACAGAGACTGGATAACCATATGGCAGAAGGTCTAATTTAATTGACCGATATACTAGAAACCTTTGACAGAGAGTGGTCAGTTCGAATTTTGGGCTCAGTAATGAGCTCTCAAGTTCCCTCTTCGACAGAATGGACCACAGCAGTGCTGCATGACTTCATTTAGCTTCATTTTATAATTACAAGCCTGTTTTATACTATTTTTCCCCAGCTTATATACCACTTTTTCAAAGCGATGCTAGGGAAAAAAAGAAATGAAACCAATTTTAATGAACTCATGCAAATATAAAGCTGGTGAAACGAAATCACAGACCTAAGCAGAATACTGCATTGAACACATTTGTATGTTTTATGCAAAGCTCATCTAAATTTGAGTAATTGGACCTAATTTGGCAATCTGCACAATCAGTTTGCAAACTTCAACCACTGAATTTTAAGTATGAGCCTGGAAAATCATTAACATTTGTATTTATCACGGTGGCCCCAATCCAGCACAGTAGTAAAATCTGTGCTAAAGTCTTTTGAATGAGGTCTTAGTATACACACAGCATCCAAGAGAGTATCAGGAGCTCTAATTACAGAGAAAAGTCATTGATATGTTCAGATCACAAAATTTTAATCTTAAATCAATCTCAAATCTCTGAAGCTTAAGGCTGGGAGCCTTCTTCCAAAAAGCCCGCTGTCTTTATTCCTCTTCCATGCCACGCTATTTGAAAAACGTTCCCCAGATCATAACCATTGCTCTATTGCTTTGTATCTCCACCCTCTCCTCCAAGCGTCCCCATTGCCTGCTGTTTCCCTCCTCATGCAGATGTTAACCCAGTCCTTCTCCTTTCTGCATGCACCCATTCTCCACTGAGCAGTGCAGGAACTGGAGGTGCTTTCCATGCTCCGGGAGCGTGGCGAGAGCACCAAACTGGTTTATTAAAGGGCAGTTCTCCCATGCTCTCCCCAGCGTGTGTTTTGGCTGAGTGAGGGTTATTTTTCATTTGTGTCACATCTTTCTTCAATAAAAAATGCAATGGGTCTTGAACTTATAAAAACCTTCTTGCTCCAGATATCTTAAAATACTTCGTAGGAAAGAAAACTGTTTCCCATTCAGCTCTACTCATTACTTTTTTTTTTTATTTTTCCTGAAGGCATCTCCTTAAAGAGAAGGCAAAGCACATTTTTCGGGGCGAAAATTGCCAGTCCGAACTTGAATCAAAGTCTGAATCCATTTCAATGGGAAGCTTCACAGCATCCCAGCAACTTACTCAAATACAGAAGGGCAAGCAGGCTGCACTGGCATCATGAACCCTCTCCACACAACCAGAACACCACCAGAGTTTAAACATGGTTGTGTGTCAGTAAAACAATTTTAAAACATAGGCATAGCCAAGACCTATTAAGGCAGAACTGCGCTAGATCACATGCAAGTTCAGTTTCCCTCCATGTGTCCTCGGGAAACGTGTTAATTGCTCACAGCTCTAACACAGCTTTTCAATACATCTGCAAGACACAACACACAGGCTAGTGGGGGAAAGGGGAAGATCTGATTCTTTCCAGTGTACAACCTAGGGATATTCAGCACATTTCAGCGTCATGGCTTTACCCCTTCTCAAGCCTCCTTCTACTATCCACCGTTTTTTTCCCGCTGGCTGGTACACCACTGGATCCTGGGTACCCACCCATCTCCGATGCGGCGGGATGCAGCTTGCTCACACACTCAGCCACAAAGCTCGACTGCCCTCCGGACTCGTCATGGGGATTTCTGCACCAGGGCAGGGTGGTGGAGGACAGGCATAACTTTGCGTAGTGATGAGCAAATGCTGCAGCCCGGCACCTCGAATCCCAACAAGTCCTGCCTCCTCTTTCTATATCTCCAATCAGTTCCTTATAAGCTGGATCACAAATTGCTGTCACAAATTAGGTTTCGTATTTTGTAGGTCATCTTAAGAACTGTGACTTGAAGCAATGTGATTTAGGCAAGAATTCAGAGGAGCATTTCCCCAAATCAGGATTGCTTTGCAAAGGATTCCTGTTGCTCCTGGGACTTTCACAGTGCAGCCAGTTACAGATATCTGCTTTCTCTTTCACCATTATCATGATATTGCTGTAGTCAAATTCTCTCCAATTAATCTGAGAGTAGTAAAATCAGACCTTTTATTTTGCATCAGGAGAAAGTTTCAAACTTCTTCAAGCTCCAACACATTTTATGAAAATTGGTGCTTGGGCGGAAAGAATTCTCTGGTGCAGAAAACCTCAGGCCAGCTCCAGCTGTAAGCACACAGGCCATGCACAGCAGCATCCCACAGACTATCTCTTTATATGGAATAAACTATAAGTATTGTATCTATAAGTATCTCTTTATATGGAGTAAACTAACCAGCCAAACCATACCGCGTGTTCAGGACATGCTGCTCTTTTGACCAGGAACTAGCAGGCCCTCACTAGATGGGCAAGTGAGAAATCACCAGCTGCTCTGACAACACTAAATCCAAGAAAGAGCACACCTTCTAAAAGAAGTGTTTTCCTGTGACTGCATAGTAAGCAAAGTTTCTACATCTCGACGACTCATTCATCCGAGCCTGCTAGCTTGTAGAGAAAGAGCTGTGGGGTATTAAATTGGTTTGAAGTGGGAGATGTCACCAGAACTGAAGTTTCAAAACGCACCTGAGCAACGCTGCTGAAGAAAAGAAATGAGAAGAACTAACAGGGTTTAAAGAAAAAAGGAATTGCTAAGAGATAACTGGGCAAAACCACTTTTCAAGTCACAGCACAACACAGTCACAGCCAAGGGAACTGACTTTCACTAGCTGGCATAAACTTAAACCAAATACGTTGTACTCCCTCCAGTACTCAGCATAGGCTTGTGCTTATCAAGCTCCAAAGTTTGATCATTAAACCTGATCCAAAATGCTGAGAGACTATTCCTGTCACCAAGGGTTCAGTCAGGTGTCTTTATTAATCACAACTAACAAATATTTTCATTCTGCGACCTTCGGGAGGAAGGGGCGGAGTGGGGCTATGTGCTTTATTTCATATGAGGAGATGACAACTCAGATCTGCAGTGCTAGATTAATATTTTATGACTGTGATCCACTGGGTATGCGGTGTAATTCTGGTGGCTTGTTTTGCTCTACGTTCGCTGCATCTCCGATGTTATTTGCAACAGCTTCATGGAACAACAACAAAAAGAGGTTTCATTCCCGCAGGACAGCAGTGGCTGACCTCTCTCATTGCTTCATGTAATTCAGAGGGAGCAACCGTTAAACAGGAACTGAAAGTGCTTTTCAACTTTTAAAGGGGAAAAAAATAGCATCACAGATTTACATATAGATAGCATTTCAGAGAAGAATGATGCTGATTTCTCCTGCCTTGCATTTATTTACCAAGTCATCCTAACAGAGTGGTCAGAAGACAAACCTGCAACAGGGCACTGCTGAATACACATCTCTGTGTCATCACCAACAGTTCAGCGCGCTAGCGTTAAAATGACATTAAAACAGCGTGATCAATGAAAAGAGACAGCAAAAGCAAAATGCGTAACTTTAAGCACAACTCTACAACTGAGGTCCATCCTAGGACTTTACACAGGTCCTTGATCCAACTTTTTAGTGAAAAGAGGACAGTAACTTAAAATTTGACAGTCACTGAGGACGGGCATAGTGGGGTCTGTCCCATGTCCAGGCAATCGCTGCATCCCAGAGGCACCAAAGCAGCCCAACACTGGCACGCAGCAGACCTGCTGCCTTCAGGGAATGCAATAGTGAAGACGGCTGTTCTGAATCAACAACATCTTAACACATCTCAGAGAGCTTTCTGGTTTCATTGCAATGTATGGATGGGGTGATTTTTTTTTTCCTGCTATTCAAAGACCTTTAATAGCATATTACTCAAAAACTCCCATTCTCTTCTCAGGAATACGAGTGATGCTTGTAATGAACTCTGTCTTAAGAAGGTATGTGTCACTGAAAGACTGGGATATTTCTAGATCTCCAGTCTCTTTATGCAGCTTAATGCTAATGAAAGGAAACCATTTTTTGCACACAGTGAAAGGGAACAGATGGTGTCACAGTTCTGCTGTGGAATTTAAGCAGAGTGACAACCTATACAGCAGATCATCATCATGGGTGAAACTCTTTTTAGGCAGGAGCATGGAGGGTTTATTTGTTTTTTACTTACTTATTACTATCCAATATTTTGAAAAGCTTTTTCTTTCCTTTTTACAATGAAATCTAAGAAAATGGTAGGATAATCTCACCATCCTACAAGACCTCAGAAGACACATGAAGACCAGTATTTTAAATACACTGTGAAAGGACAGCTGAAAAACAGCACCTCATATTGCAAACTGTGCTTTTCCAATCATGTATCTATCCAGACACCAGTCGCTGGCGAGCAAACCAATGAGGGCTTAAAAGGGACACTGTCAAGTTGAAAATCACTCCTCTGTCTGAAATCTGGTCCCTAGTTCTAATTATGCCTGCAAGGCAGATGATAAGGGAAAAAGAGCTCTTTTTTCATTTTTAATAATTTTGTATTTTACATGTTTGGTTTGCAATACCCTATGTACAGTTCACCGCATTTTTCCTTTCTAGGCTTACCTGCTTTCATCCTGGAGAAAACAAAGGTGAAAAAAAGCAGATAAAAATCATAGCTGGAAATTTACCCAGAAATAAGGAATTTAAAAGGGACTTTCTATCCCACAGATTTGTTGCTGCTGTTGTTTACTAAGTGGTTAGTTAAATTTTCCTGACCGTACTGACAACTGAGTGAGACATATGCTTTCATGTGCTGATCCTACTAGAGGCATCTGAACCCCCACAAAGCATCCCCCTCTGGTGAGACAGTCCATATGCAACTTCAAGTTTCACAATTTTTACTGTTTTCATTCCTTCATATTTATCTTCTTTCAGCTTATTTGAACTGCCTGTATGAGTATTTTATAGTGCATACCACTAAAAGCAAATGATGATGTGCTCATCCACTCCATAATTCGCATCAACAATAGCCAATCTCTGCTCAGCCCACATCCGATAAGAAAAGGGATTAATCGGGCAGTGGCATCCTGGGAGAACAATAAAGCTCAGGCTGCTGGGTTAGGGTTCGGACCCCTCTAGGAAAGGTCTGGACCCACGCCACTCTGTGAAACTTCGGAAAACATTTGCTTGATGACAACCCCATTTTTGCACAGGGATGGATGATATGTGTCCAAAGCTACCCAGTTGCAAGCCTTATTTATAGTCTTTACAGTGAGATAGGGAAAATCAGGTCTTAGACACATCTCTAAACTCAAACAATCCATGGGCACATTGCTATTTGCAACTTGCTCAATTCTGACTGAGGGGGACAACGACAACCATTCTGTAAGATGCCGTGAAGCCAAATTTATATATTCAGGTATGAGTTTGCATAGACGAGAGGCTTGAGATCCAGGGGAAGCAGAGCAATACAAGCACTGTTGTATTGAGTGCTCTGGCCTCCAGTTGGTGAGTGTGCTCAAGGTATTGTGCTCCCCTGGGTCTGTAAAACAGCAAACTCTAAAACTAAGGTCTAATATTAAAGAGAAGCTCCACTCTACAATGCAGGTAAAGACTAGCTTAAAATCCCTCCCATTTAGCCAGGATATCTATCTATCTATATGTATATGTGGGGATAAATTAACACTTTCTCATCAAGGCATTTCTTTGCAAAAGGGGATGGCAGGGCTCTTCCAGAAACCTAGCACCTCCAGTAACAGAGATTACAGGAACCATTAATCCCACAGCAGCAAACCATCCTTGACCCCAAAAGTGGCAATACTTACAGGAACGATTGTGCAAAGATACATTAGGGATGGGAGAACTTCAAGTGTGGAAAAGTGGCAAAATATTCAGTGTGAGTGAATTCTAAACTCACAGGAGTTCACAAGATGTAACCTGCTGATTAACACGTCTCGCAGGGAGGGACAACACAACGCCTTCCAACACTTCCTTTGAGAAGTGAAACGCTCAGGTTTTAAGGCATTTACAGGGCGTTTCTGAAACGTGTCAGGTAAAATCACTACTGTGCTCCAAAGCACCCAGACTCTTGCTGCAGAAACTCAACAGCTATTACACAGCAAGTGTAAAGTGAAGAAGCAGAAAGAGAAGAGATTGTCAGTAAATAGGGTTAATCCCTGCAGGTAATACCCTTTCCGTTAAATTGTGCAGCATTTTCCAGTCTGCAGATTCTCAATCCCATTTAACATCTCTCTCACTGCAAGCAGACACATCTCAGCTCCCACTCTTCCCCCTCCCAAATTCTGCAAGGCTGTTTTTGCAGGCAGCAGCCAGTTAAACTAGAGGCTGCTGGTACTACCCCGGGAAGCTGTAGGGGGGTGGGTGAGCCGCACAAAAGATCTCAACACAAAAGGCTATCCTTTTCATCCTTTTTCCTTCTTCATTTTCTCCAGCTGAGCCATAGCTTTATTCAATCAACACTTAAAAAACAGATGCAAATGTGGGAGGGGGTAGGGGCTAGGGGGGACAACATAGGGCAACACCTATTTTAATACAAACAATCAAATTTGGTGGGTGAGAGGATATGGGGAGCCTTCAGCTCTCATCTTCTCCCTGCTTCCAAACGAGCCCATTAGCCCACTTCCCCAGTGCTCACAAAAAATCCATGCAGCGTGCTACATATATTTTCTGATTTATTTTTTTTTTCCAGGAGAAGACGTAAAGGTCCTGACACCGAAAGGACTGCAAACATCTTTGCATTCCCAGCAAGACCCGCACAGTGTACATAATCACATGAAAAACATGGCTGGCTGGTGCATCGACAGATGCAAATGAGAAATACCAGACTTAGCCTTATTTAGATCACAGCAAAATTAAATGGGGAGGAGAGGGGGAGGAAGGGAAATAATTGTGGCTGTGTAACATGGCTGCACAATTTTCAAAGCCTCACGACTGCCAGCTTGCAGGGAGCAGTGAAAATGTGTGTCTGCTCTAAAGGGAGCTGTTCCTGCCACCCCTGCAGCAGAGCCCGTTCATTCAGCTATCCATCCAGCGGGCAGGCACGCCGGCCGGCAAGCACGAAAGGCAGGGAAGAACTAAAATAGTTTACCTGATCAATGTAACTTCACGGCAGCCGGAGGTAGGGATTCCAGAAGAAATGCAGCAAGGAAGAAAAAAATCTGCTCGGATCCTTCTGGCAGTCCACAGCCTCATCTACATGCATCTGAGCAAGCCCTTACCAGCAGCTGCTTCTTTTATCAAGCCCACAGGCACAGCAAATTAGTCCGGTTAGACAGTTCAGTCAATGTGGGCTATTCACAGTGTGGCTGTTGTGCGAGCCCAGCTTCTCCTGTCCCCCTGTCCCTGGGTAGGCACCCGCCCACCTCCACATGGCCCTGGATAAACACGGCTCTCACAGCACCCACGGAGCAAACCACATGATTCTGACAATCAACAGCGCGGGCAAACGCTGACTGGACCTCTCGCTTCGCCAGAGCAAGGCACCGAGATCTGGGTATACAGGCAAAGCCTAAGAATGGATTTACTTTAAAGGGAAAAGCCTTCTTTCTCTTTCTTCCTTCCTTCTTTATTTTTTTTTTCCCCCTAAGGAGGAAAAAAAAATAAACCAAATGCAAAGATCTGAAGATGGGTAATATCTTCCAAATCAACTTAATTCTGAAAATGAAGTGTCACTCTGAAATGCAGTGTCATTCAGACTTCTAGTAAGCACAAAGCATCAGAGAGAGACCCTGGATGAAGCCTGATATGGTCCTGAAGAGAGATGCTGACCACAGCCAGTGAGTGCATCCTTGGTCTGTACAAAGCCATGGATTTTCCATTTTGTTCTTTTAAGAAAGAAAATGTGACAAGCTCTTTTTTCTCCTCCTTTCCCCACCAGGAACCTTCTTAAAATATGTATATAGAAATATACACACACACACTGAAATAAAGCTCTAATGAGGTGGCAGACAGTATGCACTGTCTGCCATCCTTGGGAATGGGGATCAAGGCTGGTGGACACAGCACACAAGAGGCATATGCCTCTTAAATAAACTCATGAGTGGGATCCACAGGGTCAAACACAAAGAAGAAACATTTATAAAAGGCATTTGATTTTTCTATCATTGCACAAAGGAGAGAAGGACTAAGCCCTTCTCTCTCCTCCCTGCTCCCCAATGTATCTTTAGGACTAACAGTGCCCTTTTTCCTCCCCTCCAACATAGGAGGCACATATGTGTATGGAGGGGTGCTATAAATACACACACACACACATATATATATATATCTCCTATAAACACAGTTTCTCTTGGTTATCTAAACTCTCCTTTCACAAAATAGCACAGTTAATTGGAAGACTTCTCCAAACAATCTGGCTGATCAGTGATGGCTGACTACTTCACGTCAGCATTTGCACTTAACTAGGAGTTAGTGTAAGCCATCCACATAAACCAAAGGTAAACACTGATAAGGTATTTGATGCTTAAAAAAAGCAGGTTTATCCAAAAATGGGTTAATAGGAACACATCGTGGCATAGCATCACCCAGTTGTGTAGTTGGCTTAAAATCCTGGCTCCTGGAGCCATCACACACAAACCACACAAACACAGAACTCCATAAAACCTTCTTCCTTTTCCAGAAAGGGAAAGGAGCTCAGTGTTTTTATGGCTCTGAAAGAAAAGTTTGAACTTACTCCTGAAATTCCTCAGAGGCTTAAGAAAAGGGGGGGGTGGGGTGGGGGGGTGATAATAATAAAGAAAAGAAACAAACCTCATGCTTCCTATGCCATTCTCAGCTTCATAATGTTGTAAGGCTGGTGACACCCAAAAGCAAATGAAGCTTTTATCAGGAGCACTGTCCAAATGTGACTGTAGGCAGTAAGAAACATCTCAACAAAGGTAAGACTGAAGTGTGGAAAGCTCGTGGAATTGGCTAGAAATTAATTTCAAATTTGGGAGAAGAAATGAAACACAAAAACATGAACTGGAGGGGTAGGGAGGAAGAAGGGCCTTCAGCAATCCTGAAAGGTAAAGCTGTTCCTCTGCCTGCCGGCAATTTCCAGTGTCAGCAATAAGCTGTTATCTTTAATTTGCTCCTGTCTGAGTGGGGAGGTTTGGTACTACCCCTTCGCTCATCTCTGCTCACTCATTACCTCTCTTGCCTGAAAGGTGAGAGGAAACAGGAGGCAGGATTGAGGTCACTTCGGGATTGCATTACAGAGTATTTAATAAGCTCGGGACATCACTGTCCCTCATCCCATATGGAAGTATGTTCCACGATACAGTGTAAGAGCAGTCTATACTGCCATCAAACCTGCAGCTGCTGCTGACATAAATATGCAAGCAGCCAGGGCAGCACACTGCGAGCGGTACACAGCCTGGGTAGGGTCAAGCACGTCCACCTGAGAGCCGTGGTGGACAGCTTTAGTCCTGAGGAGGACACGAAGCACTTCCCTTCTGTTTTGTTTGGCAAATATGAGCACAATCGACACGACTGCGGGAGAGGTGAAGGATGCTGCACCCCCAGTGCCTCTCCTGATGATCAGATCACAGTGGGCATCTCGCAGGAGTGAGCACCCTCATCTTCCCCCACCTCTTCAGCAAGATCCACTGCTCAGTATCTCAGAGGGACTCCAGGTGGCCAGAGCACAGGGACAAAGCTGGTGAAAATTCAAGCAGGAACAAAAGATTGAGTATGCACAATGCAAATATATGCGGGCCAGGTGTGATACCTGCAATGCAAAGTACAGTTAGCCAAAGACCTATTTTTCAGGCTTAGTTAGAATTTAGCCTTGATAAAAGGCCAAACCATTCTCCCATTTTAGTCAACAGAAGTCTGTCATTGCCCTTGATGGCAGAAGGGCGTGGGACATTAGGAAAATAAAGGGTCCAATTCATCACCTTGAATAGGTGAAAATGAGAGTCCATTCCTTACTGTCCCATTTATTCCTAAAAGACAGCTTAGAGCATTGCTAGGATTTAACTTAATATTTCTTAAAAATAATTTGAAGCAGGATGAAGTGATTTATAAGTCATTTTTCCCCCTGCATATTTGATCAGTTGTTAAGGGAATGCAATCTAGTTCTTAAAAAATCCCTTGAGATCTTTCTCTCCAGGGATCTCCGAAGCCCTGATGCTCAGCATCCCTGAAGCACCCCCTCAGCCCAGCGATGGCTGCAGTGCCATCCTGGTACAGATAACACATCTGCCTCTCCATTCACAGTCTCCTGCCGAAACACCAGTGCTCACCATGTAGTCCTGGAGTTGGCCAAGACTCTGTAGAAAGGAACGAAGGGAGGAGGTGGCCTTAAAGCAGCCTGAAAATGTGACTTCAGAGAAAAACAGTTGGAGCCCGTATCCACAAGAGTGTGTGTTGCAGAAGGAGGAAAAAAACCAACCTCACCCTTTGAAGCTGGCTGGCAGCACAACCAGTTGGTTCTCAACTTCTTCTCTCAGATTCTGGTTTGACATTTACTTCACTATATTTATGTCAGTCAGGACAGGAGAGGAAGGAAGAAGGTAAGAGCCTGATCAATGTAGTACAGGCAAACATCTCAAAGAGAGGAAGATCTCAGTTCATTGCTTCATCTATAATCTGGTCCTTCACATCTGTACTCTTGCTAAACAAGGAATACAGGTATGTGTCCTTGGAGAGCAAATCTTGCTTTTTTTCAGGATGCTACACGTACCTGAACGAGGCACAATTCTGAAAAGCAATATTCACTGTCATCTGGAAACTGTAATCAAATATGTGCATTGTTATACATTGCTTTTTTCTTCATATTCATTGATTTAGGAACAGATCATTTAATCTGCACTGTATAAACCAGGCCTAAAATTTCAATGAGTTCCTCTGGTACTGAGCCCAGGCAGATAAGATTGCAGAACTATTATCAGCTTAAAAAAACCCAAAACGAAACAACAAAAAACCCCAACCCACAATGTTTTGATATTCCTTCTTGCTTTTACATCGAGTGTCTGGAAGTATGTATTCTAGTGACTTCCTCTGAACAGCAACATTTTTACTGATAAATAGAAGTATACTGAATATAGATCTTGATAACGCCTAGTTTTGAAAAAGTCCAATATGACACTTTTACTTAGACGTCTGGTACACTTGTACATTTCAATGTGAATTTTTTCTTTGTTTTGCAAAAGCAGAAGCATGAAAATTCTTAAAGTGTTACAGAATTAAAACTTCTCGTTTTTAAACTTCTCCATGGATTTGTGTAATACAAATAATCTTTACAAGATATCCCCTATACCATAAAGTATCACAGTTAAGCAGATTCTAGTTGATATGTAGTAAATGAGACTTTTAATAATCAGAAAACAGCAAGAAGACAACTTAGTCCTACCGAATAAAACTTTCTGTTAAAGGAAACAGTGCTTGCTGCATTGAATCAGGTAAGCGTTTCACCCAAGTGGCCAAGGACTAATATTTTACCAGTATACAACCCACAAGCAAGTTATGAGATGCTATATTTACCTATACCTGAAAATCCCTTTCTCACCCTTACAAGACACACAGCCCCCTGAAGAGTAAGAGCATTCCCCCGTAGCACCACACAGACAGCATTTAGTTTTGATGTTCACAGATGTAGTAGAATCAATGATGCTAAAAGGATCTTTTACAGTTTCATCACGGTGTTTATTGCTGTATCCCAGCCTCGCTCAGACTGCAGGGATGCTCTGCAAAGTATCATTTCAGGTTTGTTTCCCTGCCACGGAGTGTGTCTTTTTCTTGCATTAGGAATGAGCAAAAAAAGGACTGATCAGTTTTCCAGTGCTTAATAGATTCTGGCACAACCTGGCCTCTGCTATAAACAAATAGCCTCAGCACATGAAACCCCTGAAGACTGATTAAAAGTAAGCCTGATTTCATCTGCACTGGTTGCGTGCAGCCATTAATATTGTTAACACACAACCTTTTGTTCTGCGTAGCTGGAGGGCAGCTCACATTGCACTCAGCTGAGGCACCTCGGAAGGTATGTTCCCTGCCGGTGACATGTATGATTATGTTAATGGTGCTTAATGTTTCTTTAACATAAGGAAAACTGACACCAGCAATATACAAATTGATACTTGGATGTAAAGTGATGCCATTAAGTTCAGAGGCAGAAGTGGCCTTGCTGTCACCGCAGCCAGGCAGATTTATACAACTGCGAGGGAAGAAAGCGCCTGGGCTGAGATGGCCACAGGTGATGGACCATAAGCAACTAAGTTTCCCTTTGAAAGTGGTGAGTCCTAAGCAGGGCAATACTGGTTTTGGACAGAAGAAGATGGAAACATTGGAAATGTTCAGGAGAGCATGAGAGCAAAGGGGCACTGAGCCAAGAGACCATTCCCTGGAGTCCTCGCGACCCCAGGGGGACTCCTGCAAATGCCTGTACTGGGAGGGAGGTTTGGACTTTCCCGTGCCTTATGTCATTTTCCTAGCATTGATTCAGTGTTCTAGGATTGGAAAATTATGGCTGGCTTTATGGTCTGGCAGGACACGGGTACGTGCGCACCATCCACGCTAACAACCTAGCGCCTGGCTGCTCCCCGCCGAGGGAGCTGTACAGATTTACCGCAGCTGTAATTCTGGCCCTTGCTATCTCTTTACTGGCCTAAGAAAAAGATAATTTTAAATCAAAATTAGGTGATGTAAACTCTAGGGGAAACCCTGCAGACAAAATGATCAGGATACAATTTTTCCTGCAATACTGAAACATTAAAATTTAAGTCTGACATTTTTAGAAAGACATGAGCTGACAAATACAGGAGGAATACAAAGCTGTCCTCACTCCTCCCCCATCTTCATGTCTTCTTTAAAAATAAACAAACAGAAGAATAAACCAAGCATTTTAGAAAGCGACACCCACAGCCACAACTCACTTCATTACACACTAGAAGCTCCTCCATCCATGGACCCTTGGGAATGCCGCCTTCCTCACGTCTGCTCCTCCTGACACTAGCTGTTAACATGAGCCAGGCTCAGACAGGCAGCCGATTGACATCAAAGGATCCACTTGATGCAATTTATTCCATTTTCAACTATTTCATTTTAATGACCACTGCAAAGTTGTGCTGTAGGAGGCTAGACTTAAACCTAAACCAGTGCAATTCAGATCACAGCTTCCAGTCTGCCAAGACGAGCTCTCCGTTCAGACCAGCTCTAAAATCTCATTAATTTTAGATAGCATGACGCTTCTCATAAGTAAAGGACACCTGACAGCAATCTACTCATCTGCACAGGGCTCAATCAACAACAACAACAACAATAATAATCATAATAATAATAATAAAAAAGCTTGCAATCTGGTGATCCAGCTGCGGCATACTCTGTCCTCTGACCTATGTGATCACTGGGAGCTTAGCTCACTCCTGCAAGGTGAGAGCCAGCTCTCTTTCCATAAACACTGTGGCCTCGCAAGCTGTGCTGCTGAAAGCCACATGAGTTTCCCCAGCCAGCGAGAATGTCTCCTTCTCAGCTGGATTTTGAGATCCTTCATACATGAGTGAGGACACTTCCCCGAGCACAGAAGAATCAGGGAGGTAGTTTGCTTTCCCAGATCCCTCACTGCCTGCCTCCTCAGCTCCTTGTTTCCAACTGATGCCTACAACTTCACACCTTGCTCACGAGGTCCACATAAAGGCAATGGTTTCCAGTGCAGGTTTAGGCATTGCCTTGGTACAATGCAACCAGACTTTTTATATGCCACTGCCAATGACTAAGCTTTGCAAACCTGTGAAGTACGTACTGAACGACACGGGCCCTGAGACACGTCCCATCAGCAGTTCAGAGGCATGATGTGTCCTACTGCTCCCTTTGTGCCATAGAGCCAGCCTGAACCTGCCCGTGGGCCCCGGGCAGACCTGCTGGCCTCAGCAGGCAGCCCCCCGCTAACTCCCCTCTCCTTGCTGGGGATTTGGAATACTCCTGGCATCCATACCCACCCAACCCAACTGGCCATCGTACGCTGCAATTGAGCACACTTGAACTGCTCAGGAGCTGCAAACAGCTCAGAAGGCACAGGCTGACCACCCACCCCGTGGTACTGCAGGTTGACTGATGACCCACCTGCAACTGGTTCTTTTAATTCTGTCTTAAAATAATATTCTGTGATGGAAGCTATTCTTATTAATTGAAACACAGGAGAGATCAGGCTGAGAATTAGAAACTACATCTCCAATTTTTATTAGTTAGGAACATGTAATAAACGTTTATTCTTTCTTTTATTGTTTCAACCTAAAGGTAATTTTCCTCAATTCTGCTACCAAACATCAAGCACTAAATAGCTTATTCTTTTTGTTTACACTTTGGTGAAATAACAAACAATAGCGAGCCCTTAAATAGAGCATTGACTCTTTGGAATTCAATACACTTTATACGAGAACCAAACAGCATTCCTACTTATTCACAAAGGACAAACACAAAGGGACACAGAGGAAGGGAGGCTATTTTCCTAAAATCAAGCAGCCAAGCAAGGGCAGTGCTGAGATTTGGACCCGTGGCTCCTGGACGCTCAGTGTGCTGTCAGCTGGGACCGTGTCCCTGCCGGGAAGCCTCAGCCGTGCTCTCCAGGCTGGTGACCCCAGGAGCTGAGGAGAATGAACAAGCGAGATGCGGATGGGAGGCATGCATGCATGGTCTGCTGCTTATAATGCGGGTTGAATCAGCCTCAAATCTCCCCCTGCACCCAGAAATTCTCTGCCTGAATACAAATGCATCACAGCTTCACTGCAGAAAACTGCAACGATTAATGCCACAGACCAGCCCATTACAGGCCCCCCATTAAACTGTACCCAAAGACAGAAATAGATTGATTTTGATTTTTATTTAAAAGTTAACCAAATAGCTGTGCATTTTTCAAGAAAATCATCTCCCTATCAGACACTAAACACCCCTCCCCCTCCCCTCCCCCCCCAAACCCAACAAGCCAGAGTACTTTGTATCAGCAGCTATGCCCAAGACGGTTATTAGAAGCAAGAACAAGAGAAGAGAAGGCTGGTAGCTGCTACACGTGTCCAGCCAGATTAGATCACCAGCAAGTATCCCAAGAAAGGCAGGGGACAATACCGTCAACCGTTTGTAAAGTGGAACATGTGATCGGTTCAAATAAATGTGAAGTTTCAAGAGATGCAAAAGAGGATGATTTCTGGCACCAAAGCCAGACTCTTTCCATCATCTCGTTTTCAAAACGAAAGCCTGTCTCTGTGCCTTTGTCTCTCCTCTAGTGCAGTTATAGCTCCGCAGCCAGTTGCGTGTAACAGTAGAGGAAGCGAGTACAGAGCAGTAAGAGCCTGCAGTAGGATTTGTTTTATAGCCAAATTACAGACAAGGTCCACTTTCTGGAAGATGCTGTACTAACAAAGAATAATGAGACTGATTCCTGCTCCAAGGCACCTACAGTTAAGTAGTAACGATCCTTCACCCATGACCCATTCTGTCAGTCACTCGAGTCAGGGAAACATGTATTTGATGCACGCGGTAACTCACCCAACCATCATGAATTACAAAGAAGGTTTGTCTCACTGAGAACGGACCAGCAGAGTGCCAAGGGCTTCTCAGCAGAGGAAAAAGAGCTCACACTTCTGCAACGGGGGCAAAATAAACCTCCTGCCACTTTTCCAATGTGATTAAATTAGGCCAGATCTATGCTTATTGTATAGAATTTTGTGTCAGATTTATAAACAATTACATAGCATTTACATTTAAAAACAAAACTCTAACAACCCTTGACTAACAGTCTGAATACCACAGATCCAGCAATGAACCCAGAGAAGTTCACACAACGTTTTAAATCCAAATGCTGTGGTCTTTTAATGCACAATAACTGGGAAGTAAAATATACATCGAAGCATGAAACTAGTAAGCCTTGCATCTGAACCGAGAAAAAGCAATACAGCAACATAAATTACAGTTATAAATCCCCCCACAAACACAAAAAATAGTATTTAGAATTGTAAGTGTTATCAGTGCAAATAAAGGTAAATTATGTATCTCAGCACCATTTTTAAGCTGACTCAACATCCTTCTGTAACTATGTACCTGCTTAAAATTGAAATGTCTTCATGCTTGAGAGGAAAGCCAGATGAAACATAGCATGAGCACCTCCGTGTGTGATGACTCTGGTGTGGCAGCTCTGTCCCCAGCCTGCTGGGGATTTGGGGGATTGCGCATCACCTTTCTGTGCCTCAGTTTCCTTTTCAGACAACCACCACCTTATGGACTTCATTTGGTGTTGAGCTCGTTTGGAAAACCCCAATCTACTGGTGGAAAGCACCAACCTAGTTTATTATGCTTTTTTTCCTTCTTCCTCCAAGTATCCCATTGCTAATTACAAGGCAAAAAGAGATGTTTTCACACCTGTAAAAGCAGCTATCTCACAGCGCTTGTCTTAACACAGCGAAGATGAAACCACACACAAAGAACCCAAAGAAGAGAACCCGCAAGGAGGAAAAGGGTGGCCCCATTCCCATCCCTGCAGCCACCCCAAGGGACAGGTAGCCCAACCTGCCCTCACTCCACAGCTAATCCTACCATTTCCGGAGGCCTCGGGGGCGTTGGTCCCCAGCTATTAGTATGTGAACCCTCATTCCCATAGGCTTTACTGACAATCTCAGACTTAGTTAACTGCATCTTTTTGAAATATGGAAATGTGTGGGAAGAGGCAGGAGAACTTTTAAAAATTGCAGTACTTTGATCCTAATTAACAGAGTTGACTGAAAGCAAAATATGTAGAGCTAATTTTCACAATATTTTTTCACCATCCCTAGACAGAGCCTTTTTCCTGGCACTGTTTAAAATTAATGAAGTAAATATGTTTGCATATTTATCTTTTCATTACATGGAAACAACAACAAGGAAAACAGATTGAACTGATAGCAGAATTCTTCCACTCCAGAGCAGTCTGGATGTGGTTTTTGTTTCAGTTCATACAATGCAACTGAAATCAAACAAGCAATGCAAGTTCACTGGCCATGTAAGTAATCAGTTTTATCCAACAGAGCTACTACAAAATAACTGCCGTAGGAATTGACCCCTTCATTTTATTTTTGTCTCTGTGGAGAGATACTGAAATGGTTTTCAAGGAAGACAACATCCTTCCTGAAGTCTAACAAACAAATCACTTGCCAGTTACCCCACACCACAAACAACAAATACACGGCAAGTCAAATGCTACCATATGGCTAACAGACTCAGGCAATGGAAAAATGAGAAAGAGCATACAGATACAGGTTCATTAGGACTCTTGTATTAATTCCCAAAGAGATCTTTTCATTTTTTGGAAACTGTAGCCCACAATCTGCAAACACATGTGCCTGAGAGGTCAGTGGTCCCTACGCCACATTACAAACCACAGTCTGGTCAGGATTTTGCACATGTGGGATGGGAGGAGCAGAGGAACCAACCTGCAGGACTGAGCTGCAGCTTCAGCAAACTCCATGCACAGAAGATAGCCAAAGTGCACAAGCTCTGCTCAAAGCTGCAGGCAGGTCCCAGGGGCAGGCAGGTCCCAGAGTCAGGGGAGTGGGATGTATGTGATTAATACATGTCAGATAAAGCAAGAGCAGGAGCTCAGCCGTGCAAGGATGATAAGCAGAGGAGAAGGTAAGGGACCTTGAGTTTGAAAACTGCCAGCTTGCCCTTGAGTCTGAGCAGGCTCAACATGACCCTGGCCAGGAAGATCCTACTCATTCCCATGGAACAGCACATGGAGGAGGGGAAACCCCATCACGTCCCTTCAATTTAAATGTACCCCATAAAATACCCATTACATGGCTGGCTAGGCATCCTCTGTCCTGGGAAACAGGGTGAGAGAAGATTGCATCTGGCATCAGAAGTCATCCCTTCTTATCCAGTTTTACCTTAATTATCATGGATACAATAATTCAGTAAAACCCAGATTTTTTTCCCTCAAGGGTCACAAAGGCTAAGTAAATGTGATGGATTTTGCTCTACTCAAGGATTCCTAGTTATGCCTTGATTATTGTATCGATTGCCATTACAAATGCTGAGTACCCACGATTGAAGTGATAATTAAAAAGGCAAGTCGTACTCGACAGTTGTTCCCCTATTATTACAGAGCTGTAGGTCTTGGACTAGGCTGTTCGCAGCATCAATTACATGTGCACATACACAAAACCCTATGGAAACTCGGATTTCAGAAACTACAGGAGAAAAAAAATAAAGAGAAAAGAACTATTAACCCCTCTCCATCACCACATATTAGAGAATTAACCAGCACACAGAGTTACTAGCTTTTGGTCTACCTGGAAGAAAAGAACAGAGGACACTTTCAACCCTGATGATGGCATTTCAACCATGAAATTTTGCTCTGCTTTCAAGTCTGTGATGCTCTGGGAGAGATCTTGCTTTTGTGAGACTTCATCTGCTGTACAGCTTTCATTACAGCTTTGGCACTTGGAGATGAAACTACAGATACACCATTTCTTACTTCCCTCCTAAATGGTGCCATGCAGATGTCAGCTACACCATCATGCACAGAAGGAAAAAAAAAACCCAAACCCACACCTTCCATGCTTCTCAGTTTGTTTCTGGTCCATCAGTTAGGAATTTTTGGCTTTTTCGACAATGTGGTTTTCTTTTCTTTTTCAGAATACAAATGAGCAAGACCATTTAAGTGACACGGTGGTAAATGGCACGGTAACTACAAAATCCGTTGTTTATTTTTTGCCACAAAAGTCTAGGAAATAGCAAAGGATCTCAAAAGTAAATGTTGTCTATGTGCATAAAAGGGTTTGCTCTTTGAACTTCACTGAGATGATACAGCCATTACTATGCGAAAGTGTGAGCATTTTCTTATATTTTGCAACAATTGTCAAGCAAGTGAAAGCTTTATTTGATTTTCATTCGCATGTGAAGACAAGATTTAGTACTCTAGTGGAATAGACAGTGTCAGAAGAGTTTTAAATTGTAATGCTATCACTTTAACATCTTTAAGGCACTTTTTAGAAGATAAACTCATCTGCCTATAATGACTAAATGACACAGTAAAGGAGAAGAGCTAAAGATTTTCTTATGGTAATAAAAGGGAATACTTCATCCAGAGAAAGAAAAGCAGAGAGCTATGCACTGCTTAGAAACACTTTCAAGAATCTTTCAAAGTAATGGAAAAATAAATACATATATTGTATTTATCCATACACACACTCAGGCTGAATGAGGACTGATGTAGGTCTAGATTTCTGACAGTAACTACCACTTCAGAGAGGTAAGATGAAAAAAAATTAAAACACTCAGCAGAGTACTTGATGCAGGAACACAATTCCAGGAAGGAATTGGCAGATGATGGTCCTAGGATTGTTGAGAGCTGTTGGCCAATGCTAGCACTCCATCAACTTCCAAAAATACTTAAGTGATATAGCATAAGTATCACATATATGATGCATAGAAAAAGCTGTCTCAGCTGAAAGCCCTCAAAGAGTAACATGGAAAAAAAACCCACTGTTTTCACTAATGCTCTGTGAAGCACCCCTGGGTCTACTGAATCTCGTTAGCCTACGTATTTTATTCCCTCCTATATATCCATAAAGAGAAAGTATTGAACAAAGTTGCTCCACTCTTTCGCAAACATAAATGGCATAACTCTAAATAAAAGATTTTGTGGGTGCATAACCACAGTGATCTACACGTTTCCCTGGCTGCTGAATTTGTGAAACTACTGTCATTAGAAAAATTGCTCATCATAGTCCTATGCGGTACAACAAACACAGAATAAAATGTACTTCAAGGCATGATTTGCAACTGAAAGCCAATCAAAAAGCAATGAATACACTCCAACAAAGGTAAATTAAATAGCATGGCTCTGTCAGCCAGCACGTGAACCACAAGATTATACTTGACATCTGGCGGTAAATAAAAATGTGCTCGGTGGACTACAACTCCCAAAGTACTTTGCAGAATATTGATACCAGGTAAGTCAGAAAGTAACTACAGCTGGACCATTAGAATATAAAAGAAAAAGAAAATGTATTCTTTTAGGTGAGACAGGACAGCAATCCCAATATAGACTGTATAAAATTTTCTTTGTCCTTTAATTAGATTATTCATTTGCATTATTCTATTAAAATTCATTGCAATAGCTGATCACTTAGTCAATACTTTCCAAAAGCAGAACTCTGTTTTGCATATGCACCGATGACAAACAAATTTCTCCATTATAAAACACCACTTACGATCTTTCCTTCCCAACTGAGTGCTAGAACATAAATATGCCCATTTGATGAGAAGGCAGGACCATGAATGTTTATTAAAAGCACACAAGACATCAAACCGACAGCAGAAGCCAAAATACACATTATTATTTTGGTCTTGTCAATATTTGCATGCGCAAATAAGTAGGAGAATTCAGACTTTCCATTATTCCCACTTAAAAATTGTCACAATCCTGGTTTTCAGTTTGAAAATAATCATATATATTTTCCACAAAAGATTCACTTATATCTTATATTACACGAAGGGCAATTCCTTTGACATTGTCATGTGAGGTTATGTTTAGCAACGCTTTCAGGAACAAAAGCCCCACCTTAAACGGAACAAAAAAATCAGGGATAAACACTATCCATACATCTTGCAAAACATCTGCAGCTTTGGGGGACTTAAAGTTATGCTCTTAAATTCCTGACTGTCTTAGGAGGCCGGTTGCTCATGCTGTTCCCTTGCACTGAGAACAAGATTGCTGTTTCTAACCTGGGATGTTGACCATGCTACAGTGACGACATGATCTTTCTGGCTTTTGCATTCTTCATTGTGGACATTTCAGAAGGTACTGCAAAGGCAAAGCCGGGGCACAGCCGTTTGGTGTTACTCACAGCAAGCCATACTATGGCCAGCGGCTGTCATATTGGTATCTTTATTTATACATGTAACAAAAAAAGAGAACAAAATCTAAGTATTTTTCATTCCTAGCTCTGAGGCAGTATCTTGGTTTGAAGATAAGAAATCCCTGCAGGTGTCCCCCAGTTTTCTAGGGGAGTGGGAGGAAGAAAATAGTGGTGCTTGTTTTCCTGAATTTCTTAAAAATTATCTGATGCTATCGAATGTTACTGGTACCTCAACATTTGTGGGTGGCTACATTTTATAAAACAAAGCAGATGTATTGAATTAATGACGGGAATGGACAACAAGATGAATTTATTCCGGTAGGACAGCTGATAAAACCTGCAAATATTAGGTTTTGTGATGGAAAGCCTTTGCTGATAAAAGACTTCCAAGGACAGGCACCAAGCTCCTCCCTGGATTCATCGCAAATTGGGATTTTCAGACCCAGTGGATGCTGCCCTCTCTGTTCACCCTGCAACTAATGGTAAAATTCCCCTTTCCATTGACTGGAGGAGAATCAGCCCAAGGAATAGAGCTCAACATTATAATTCTTGGCTTAAAATTAAATAATAAACTGATGATCCTTACTAAAAACTAAATTAACTGCCAATGTAAGGGCATAAATTGCAGCAAGTGCAGCTGTAATACAGAAAGTTCTCAAATCTGACCATTTAGGAGGTCACAGATACTGGGAAAATGCCACTTCCACATTTTTCTTCAAGAAACACAAGGTCAAAAATTAAGTTAAGATGCAGTGAAGAACATGCCTCAGTTTATGTCACCCCTCTCTTCTGCTTGCATGCTCCCCAAACCTGATTCTGAAAAGACCTTGTTCCATGCAAATGCAATCCATTATGTCAGCGCAATTAAACTTAACAGTATCATAAAGTCAGTGAGCATCTGGAAGTATTGATAAGCTTTCAGTTTATGGACACTTTGGAAGGGGAATTGCTGCTTTCTTTTACATAATGATGCAGCTATTACGGATTTGGGTAGGTTGGGCTTGGGGACCTTTTTCCCTGCTTTCAGTTTGTTTGCTATACCTTCATTCAAACATATATGCGAGATCAGTGGTACTGAATTTCTTCCAGTTTTAATCTTGAAATATGGTATATATATAAAGGAGCTTTCTCATCGGTTCAACAGCTTGTCTTATCCTGATGCATTGGAATAAAGAGACAGCTCACTTTGGCCATATGTTTCAGTTGTTCCTCTCACTCCCCCGCTGTCTTTCCACACATACCATGACCATGGACAACCTCTCCTTAAGTGGGCAAACAAATGGTTTAACTCAGATTTGCACAGTGTTTGCTGACTTGTGTGGGCTCCAGGATCCAACTCAGCTTTATCATTTCAGGCAAACATATTTCTGACAGACACCGTGGTAATTAGAGCAGCTCAATTTTATTAGATTGATGACAGATTAAAGGCCAGGATCTCAACTAGCAGAAATCAGTGTTGCTACCCTGAAATTCATGGTGCTATGCTGATCTATGTCAGCTGCGAGCATGGCCCTAAGTCTTTTACATTGTTTTGTGTCCCCTTACATAAAGAGATTTTTAAAATTAAATGTTTTCAAGCCTGTGTGTGTGGTCCATAATCTACTTGCCCAGTACAGGGCTCAATGACATTCTTGCATTCAGTTTCCACTTCATATTGTCTGCCCCACCAAATGGTTTCAATTTGTGAAGAACAACATAACTGAATTTCAGCTTAAGAGGAGCCTTTCCATCCCTATACAATGAAAAAAAAAAAAGTGTAACACCTCATCTTTTGGAACCCCTGTAGGTGCCAATAGCTCTGGACTGTCTGTCCCTCATATTAATCTGAAACTGTTCGGTATGTGTCTCCTTTATATCTTGCATCCCAGCCATGTGAGCTACCTACAGTTTGAATTGGTGTCAATTTCTATTACGGAAAAACCCAGAACCAACAGGCTCAGATCCAAGATCCATTAGCACAAGCCTTGTTTAAGTGGCATCCCGATACAGACACCAAATTCTCAAGGACCGAAAGCCTAGGCACAGGGATCCTCAAAACATCATCATCTCAGTAAACAAATGGCATGCTTAATGCTGGGAAAGATCCTTAATTAAAGGGGAGCCTCATCTAAAAAGCTGTTCTATACTAGGTCTTGTGGCCCCTCACTTAGTCTTTATTAGATATTTTTCAACAGGTAACAGTTACCCACATACCAAACCTCACTCTTTATATAGTTGATAGTAAGATTCCCACCATGTGTCAGAGCATCCAGAGACTGCCCCAGACTGTCCCCACACGAGCAGGTGACCTGGATGTGCAGGGATGAGGGCAAAGGAGGCCATTTACGTCAGGTGGGTCCATGCTTGTTGTTATAACCATGGGCATTAGCAAATCACATCAAGCACCCATCTGACCTCAGACCAGAGGTGAGCTGCATTTGTTTTGATCAGGGAAAGAAAAGAGGATAAAAATCCATTAAAATGAACCAACTATAAGAGGCAATTGAGACTATCCCATTTATTTGAAGTAGACATTATATCACAAAACATTTCAAGAGCTTTCTGATGTTTGGTCTATTTTAAAGACTTTCAGTTAGTCACAGATGAACCTCAAAACATTCAGCGGCTTGATATGAATAAATATGCTTATCCAAGCCTGTGACCTGACATAAAAAAAGGCTGCAGTGATTTATGCCAGCTGAGGAGGTTAAACTAGGAGACAGGCCTCTCTTGTGATGCATAAGGATTTTTTGCTGTTATGACTCAAGTTTAGAACAATCCAAAAGAAAGAATCTTTTCCACAAGAAAACACCACTATTATAATCTAGTCTGACCTCTCAAGACAAGCAAAGAATGTTTCACCCAGTAATTCCTCCATCATGGCTATAACTTCAACAACACAGTACCTTTTAAGATGATGTTTAAAGCATCTGGATGTTTCCAAGACTGGAAGAATCCAACTTATCCCTTCAGAAGTTTGTTGGGACCTATTTTGTATGTAGTAAAGCAACAAAACAAAGCCAAGATACTTAATGGGTTCAAGAGACAGGCAAGAGGAGTCTTTCTTTGTTCTTTTAAATCTCTAGCTAGTGTTAGGCAAATTCCTTATTTACAAGGCTAAGGTATTTCCAGAGTGAAGCCTGCTGTCCTGAGGGGTCAGTGCTGTCAGCTACCAGGATCAGAGCAGCAGTTCTTTATACAACCAAGCACATGCATACATTAAAGAAATCTTTCCTATCAAATTAACAAATAAACAAATTAAAGCCCAATGGATAAGCATGCATTATAAATGAACTGACTGATTATCCCCCAAGTCAGGGGATGTCCATCTCCTGGAACAACTCGGAACAACTCAGGAAATTTAGTAGCAATTGGCTTGAACCAAACTATAACACTGGTGAGTGGCCACTACACAGCAGCACTAGAGCTGAAGACCTCCCTCCTCCCTCCAAAAGCATCATCTATAGCCCCACTAAAGCAACAAAGCCCTGATCCAACGCTCACCTGAAAACAACGGGACCAGGTCAAACGCAAGTGCCCTGTCTCTGTCAAACCCACAGAACGCAAGCGTTCTCTCTGAAACTCCAAAAACACGTATCAGAAGGGAATTAAGACAATTTATAGTTGGAAAAACTCATACCTGGAATGCATCATGGCTGTAAAGGCAACATCCCCTCAGTTCTCCACACAAAGCCATTTGTAAGAACACCAAAAAAATACTGAGTGCTAAAATTGCAGTTTTATTCATTCCAAAACAAGTTTCCACAAGCTCTCCATAGCTATTCTGTTTTCCAATATCTCTTGCCCAATAAAAGACAGGCTTTAAACACCAAAAAGACACCTGTCTGCATTAAAAAATAACTACCTGTAAAATTACATTTTTTTAAAATTAAGTATTTATTTGGCAGAAGCAGGACTTTTCTTTTGGCCACAGTTCTGTAACTTGCAAATGTTTTAACTGATTGGGGTCATATTTAGTTGAGCATTTTCATCTGGGCTGGCAAATAAACAACACAAATTTCACAGGAACTTCTAAACACTTCCATAGCAAAAGCTTTCTAAAAAGTTTGGCAAGTAGTAAGCCTACCAAGTAACGTTTTGGTTTTTTTTTTTTTTTTTTAATTTTTGTTCTGTATTATAAAAAGAACAGCTTTATGATCATTTAAATCATTATCATGTGGGCTGACCGTATGAATACTAGCTGAGCTGTATATTGCAGTGCATTAGTTTCTTCCAGCTGAGTGATGGACAGAGTTGTTTGCTGTTTGATTTAGCCACATCTGATATCACAAAGAAAAAAAATATATGGTGAGCATGAGCAACTTGGCCCAATGCATGGGAAAGCAGACTTTTCTCCTGAAATACTTTGCTTTTATTGACTTTGAGACTGAAAGAATTCACTTCCTCATCTTTTTCTTTCCATGACTTGGATGATCCCATCATGGTGACAATGTCACAAGTTTATCCTTCTCATTTTCCAAAAACCTGTACAAAGGTAGACTTTAATTGGAAATTAAGGTCTGAATATTGATAACACCCTGTGGTGTTTTGAGCAAGAATTTCACCTTGCAGTTTGGATGTTGCTACAAAAAATTACGTATTTGTTAGTTTTCATTACATTTTTTCAGATTTTCAATGAATTAGTCAAATTCATCAAACTTTCCAGCATTCCGGTGATCAGCAAATCCACATGCTCAGCAAGGCTGAGTGCACATGGGCAGACAAATGTGGCATTGTTTTTTGTCTTCTTTTTAACTTCAACATTACAGTCTTGACCCAATGCAGTATTATTTTTGCTTCACATTTTCCAAACAAACCATTAGACTATCTAATATGGCATATTATTTAGGAAAGCCAATTTAGGTGATGATTAGCTACTGAATCTATTGTAAAAACATAAAAAGCACATAGGCATGATTTAAATGTCAAGTCCTATTTTGGTATTAAACCACTCAGCTTCATTTGACAGTACAATATTCAGAGACAAAAATTAGCCTTTATCTATAATTATATGCATGCATTTACAAAAAAAATAAATATTTTGAAAGATATTTTCTGGGAAAACAATCTTGAGACAAAACAATGAGGCATTCATATCAGCGTCTGCCCTGTTCAAAGTAGGTAAAAATGGTATTTTGAGGTATAGTTCCCAGGCAAATTGCATACAGCACAGCTGCTTCAGAATTTGCAGGCTTCTTTTTTTGAGAGAGCTCTCAGTTCTTTCATCTCAGGAAACAGACAAGCATTTGAACTTAATGGCCATGAAAATGATGTGGCCAGAAGCGTATACACCGCTAAGAACTCGATGTTACATTGCCTAAGCATCTCTGAGTCCCAAAGACAGACAAGTGGCACTTGCAGGCATCACTGACTTTACTTCATTTTATTTTTGACCAGCCCTTCTTTTGTTTCAGTTTGCTCTTCTTTTTTCTTTTTTATACATTGCCAGTGGCGCAGAAAACTTCTATGCAGCCTCAACACAGGCCTGGTTTTGATATGAGAATATACAGCAGAACTGTCCTTTTTAATTTTAGCTTTAACAATGAAAGTCGGGTTTCCAAAACTCCATCTACAACACAGTATTTTGCCAAGTGAATACTTTTTTTCCCCTTCCTTCTAAAGGCAGCACCATAAAAGCTGCACTTTAATAATTACATAGTGCTTTTCATCCACCGATCCCAAAGAGCTTTAAAAAAGGAGCATATCATTAGCCTCAACTTACAATGGGAGAAAATAAGGCAGGGAGGGATGAATTCTTACCATTATTTGTATTTTCAGGGGGGCATGACGAACTCTAATGCAACTAGGACCCTACAGTATCATGTCTTCTACATAATGCCGAATAACGGAAGGTTTTGCCCCAAAGAGCAGTCAATAAGGGTGCAGCTCCACAGCAGCACAAGCAAATCCAAGCCCCAGGCCCTCTCCCACCTCCTGGCCGTTCATTCTTGCTCCCTTCCTTGCAGCTGCTGGGCCATTCTGGCAAAAAAGCCAGCAAAAAAGCAGGTAGCTGTTGCCGCAGCCAGTTAAGCAGCAGCTGTGAGTGCCCTGTGCGGGATGGGGGAGAGAGCCCAGCCCTGCTCACGCAGCCGGCTCCCAGCACCCTGCGCACCCACTGCAGGCACTCGCAGGGCATCTCCATCATGGTCAGACCCGGGCTTGTGGGCTGGCCTGCCACCCTGCACCCTTTCCCACTGCCCAGGGGACACAGCTGCCTCGCCGGTCATCACAGCCTGATGCACTGGAAACTCAAAGTCTACTAAAGAATGGACTGATGGTAGCTGGGCAAAAACTTGCCTTAAGTATAGTGCTGCCTTTCTTCTCCTTCACTCCTGTCTTTTGAGGAAGATAACAGATCAGCAATTAAAGCAACCAAGCAGTGCCTGTGCAGTAGGCACCATCTATACATAACTTGCCACGGCCATTGTTACCATGGGTCAGCTGCAGAATGCAAAAAAAGTTAGACTGATAAATTTAATATCAGGTGGCATTTAAGCTGCTGACAGCCTATTAAGCCTACTGTGCTGTAGGATGCCGGCACTTAATTACTGAGATGGTATCGGATCTCACAGTCAGCGTAGTGTGGTACGTGTTGGCTTGCAAGCCTTTTTTAATAAAACTTTAAGCTAGAGAAGCTTTGAATACAGGAGCTGTTTTAGTCCTACTGCTGCACAGAGTTTGGGCAGTCTGTAGGCTGTGTCAAACAGCAGCAGAGACCAAAGGAGCAGCCATACCGGCTCCTACAGCGTTTTTCCAGAAAGCAGGATTATTCCTTGCTGTTGCTTCATGTAACATTTTGAAATTTATCTTTTTTTAACTCTTTTTCTTGAAACACAGCCGACACCTAACAAAATAGCTCTTCAGAGGGCAAAAATAATTCTCAAGATTGAGATAAACTGTGGAAAGATATGCAAAAGGTCAATCACTGTACCCAGCCATAACACTCTCCTATTAACAGAGCTTGCGTTATCTTAGGATGGATCATTTCCTCAATCCCCCTTTTTTGGGGGGATAGATAAGCCTGCAGCATGCAGAGATGAAGGTGGCCAGTGGCAAGACAGGAAGCTCCCAGAGAATACACAGCTAGGAGATACCCATCAGCCTACACCAATACCTGCTGGCCCACTGCAAAGCTGTGGTCCAGACCACCAGCTCCCGCTGCGTGCTTCCAACACCCGCTGCCACAAGTCTCAATGCATAAAGATGGGATTTGGCAAACTTGACTGGTACAAATCAAGACTGGTAGTCTCTGAGCACCACTGTTTCTTATTGCCCAGATGCATCAGAATAAAACCAAACATAGTCAAACAGAGAGAAGGTATATGAGTCAAGGGAAACAAAACAGAAGGTTTTAACCCAATCATGCTTTCTATTTCAGTGAGAAGGACAGACCACAGGTTCTTGAAGTACACTGAAGACTCTCTGTAGGAAGAGGTTCAAGTACCATGGGGATGGTCAGCAATACAAAATAGCTAGACTACAAAAATTAATAGTGTCAGGCTCATTTGAATGTGTATTTATAAAATGCATTTAAAATAAGGAACTCCTGAGGGAAAGCTATCAAAAAATAATGTAATTAGATATGAGGTCAGGAAAGACATCAAAGGAGTTTAAGATTTCTTCCACTCCACCCAAGAATATCCGAGGAATATAGTTTCAAAGCCCAAGGCACAAGTGCAATTGTTTGTTCAGGTGCTGGTCACATCCCCATTATTTCTGTTGTTGTAACAATATTGCAAACCTCAAATAGCACCAGCAAGGGCAGCTGCCTACCACCATATGGCAAATAGAAATATTTATTTGCTTTTAAAACTCTTCTCAGGTTATAGACAGATGACCAAAAGAAATCAAGTTACCACTGGCCATGCAACAGCACCAGAGCGCCCCAGTACCCAAGCAGAGTATGAGCTTTTAAATAGCAAAAGTTTAAGATTTTAAACTAACTCATTTAATTTTGCGTTTGCTAAGGGCAATGAGTGCATACATGGCTAGCTACAGCAGCTCAGCTGATGAGCAGAAACTTATTAAGCCATGCCAGCCCAAGCAACTGTGCTGTGCAAAGATACCCCTATTTTACGCCACCGTTTGTTTTGGTAAACTCATTCTGAATCAGAAGCATTGTTGTTTGGAACATCGGAGGAGTTAGAAGAGCAAATTTGTTAAGCTCTACGAATATGGAGAAAAATTGAGTAAATTTGATAGACTGGTAAAAGGAGAAAAGGAATCAGAGAACAGTTACCATAAAACCTCATTATGAAAGCACCCGTGAGAGCCATCGGTTTGCACTATTACTATATAAAGACTTTTTGTTGTAATGGGGATATCTGAAATAGTGCTTAGTGCAGTGGGACATGCTTTAACTTCACAAAGAATGTTACAACAGGCAACTATTTAATAAGGCTGCTAGAGGATCAGGTCAGCAGGTAATTCACCAGGAGTGAGCCACTTTTAAATATTTTACTAAAAGAACACACTGAGATAATAATATCTCATTTACCAGCTTGCCCTTCCAGATGATATAACCCTAGTATCTCCTTTACAGTGAAGCAGACCTTTTATTAGAGAAAGGCCCTTCAATTCAAAGATCTCCCCACGGTGACAGTGTGCCATTCTGCAGCTAGAGATGCAAAGAGCTCTACATATAAAAGCAACATTTGGGCGGCATTAAAATCTCCCCTTGCTTAAAAATTTAAGCTTTGTGTGTGTCAGATGCAGCCAGCAGCAACACCTGAAAAGCCTATTTCACACACGCCTTTATAAGCTTCTGCTTTCAGTGACTCCCATTTCAAAGTTCCCCAAACTTTAAACAGTGTGGATGAAATCTCCCATAGTTGTTCTCTGTCCCTCCTTAATAGCTTGCTCTCAGTTTTGGGAGGAAGGTAGGACTTTGAAATTCTGGGGTGTTCCTTTGCTCTTCCCTGCCTTTTTAAAAAGCCTGCAACATTACACAGAAAAAAATGCCTGCTAAAATACAGTCTCCCAAATTAAGTACTGCTGAGCTACCAAAAGCCACAGTCCAGGTTGCTTGAACAGTTTTTGTTTCTCTTTGTGCATGCAGATATTTCTAAAGAATTCTTCCATCCTGATGTTGGACATTCTTATTTCACTCGCAAAACCCATTTCTCACCTCATTTGGTGTGCAGCAGAGAATAACAAATGAGGCAGAGTGTTACCAGAAGGAGAAAGAAAGTTTGAGCATGAGGAAAGTTCTTATGTTACATGTCTATTTGACAAGACTTGCCCAGATAATGGCAGAATATAATGTGTAAAATGGTCAAATTATGGCAGCATCAATTCTGAGATTTCCTAACCTTGGAACCCCAAATTCTCCTCAGACCCTTGTCCATTCAGCTCTGACCAAGAGGCAGAGTCTGAGCTAGGGACTCACAGAAGGTACCCAAGAAGGAATGCCCCAGAATACAAGCCTACCAATACGAGGCTGAATTTTCCAAAAAGACTTCTGTTGGTATTAACAAGCTCCCTAATGAAGTTCATGCTAACTCTTCTATTTCCTCTTATATAATTTGGAAATTCAAGTCAATTGTGCTTAGCTTGTTAGTCTTTCCTAGGACACTCCTGAATCCAACAATATACTTTTAATTGTGTCACGGTACATTTCTTTATTTTAGTTAGGCTCGCAAAGCTCCACAGGCTAGTTTCTCCTCCACCTCTTTTGCAGGGATCCTATTTACCCCAAACACTGAAGGAGAAACTCAGCAATGCGATGTACTGAACGGACACCTTCCTCTGTGGAGAAGAAATGGGTTTTGATTCACCATGCGATGAACTCGCTGATACTGCAGCACAGTGCAGCTCAAAATCAGACTGCACTGTCTTGGAGAAGCACAAGGAAGATGAATAGAGGTCACTAATATTTAGTCACCAAGACCTTTATAAAAGTCAGAATACTTAGACTGCAATGACCCAAAAAGGCCACTGAACTAATAAAACAATAGAATACATGAAATATGAGAAAGAGAAAAATGGAAAAAAATTGAAAAGGATCCATCCAATCAAACGATGACTAAAGGAGCTGATAAGGGGAATTAAATGCTCTGTGTTGTACCCTAATAACCCAAAGAAAATCTGAAACTTCAAATAATGAGAATGGCAGGGCTCAACCTTCATGTCCCCCAAATCACATACGACTAAAGACGAGTTCTCTCTAATGAGTAAGAAGCTGCTTAACAGAGGGATGATAAAACTAGCTCAAGTACTCAAATTCCAGCCTCACTGTGGCTTTCTAGACACTTTCCAGTTTCCCAGTGGTTTGGCACTGTGAGAATACTTTCTGGGGCATTCATCTCCTTCACAAAAACATCATCTCATCAGCAGGTAATGTGCGACATCCTCGTTGGCAGTCCCAGGAGTGAAGGGAAGGATTTAATGAGCACAGACTCTGAATCACTTCCTGATTAGGACTCAAAATGAGTTGACTTCATCTTCACCAGAAAAAAAAAAAAAAAAAAATTAAAGTCTTTGTGTAGAAAAGGCAAAGGACAGTTTTAGCTCATGCATCTGAATGTGGTAAACCCTTGATTTCCCTTAAGGGTTTAGGATGACAGATTATCACATGTTAAAATATTGCCTTGTCAACACCAGGACACTAGCACTCGTCAACCAAACTACATTCAAAACACACCTTTAACCAGCCATCACTGTAGCACTGTGCAAGTAGCTTGCATTGCTATAGCCCATTCCCAGCCTCTGCTAAAGGAGAGGACTGGGGTTCCTCAGACAGCCCAAGCCTCAGGGGATGTCTCAAGCCCCAGGGGATGTCTCAAGCCTCAGGCTCTTTTTGTGGTCCATGTAAGAAAGAGCAGAAGAGGAGACTTTTTTTCCCCCCAGCCACTTCCCCACCTTTATCAAGGGCTTGCATTCTGGTGCCGAATTGTTAGCGCACCATCAAAGAAATGACACACTATTAATCACCACCGCAGTGCTGACAAAGCGTGCATTTCCAATAGCACCTTCTACATGACTATTATTCAGCCTGCTCCCCATTCATTTAAATTAATGGAAAAATTCAACACCAGAGTGTTCTCAATGCTCGCAATAAACCTACTAAAGGTTTCTGGTAAAACCTGTATCCAGAGAGGGTGCAAACAGGGGAAAAGAGAGGAGCAATTTTACTTTTTTTCCAATATATCATGATTTCAGTAGCAGCGCTCTTTCAGAGCTTTTGTGTGTGTGTGTGTGTGTGTGTGTGTGTGTGTGTGTGTCTGATTCTCATCTTATCTTCAAATGTATTAAAAGGCAGTGTTGTATCCTAATGAAAACAAAACACACACACACACAAAAAACCCAAACAAAGCCAAAAACAAATTAAAATTTCCAATCTACAATGGATCAAGAGTTTCCTCAGGGAAACGAAGAACACAGTAACACTGCTGATTCCAGATGGGACACTACCTCTGTTTGGGTAGGGAAAGCAACAAGCTGCTTTTTGATACAGTAAGTGATGTCCACAGCCATATTCCAGTTGCTGACAGGACTACATTATTAATCTAGTGGGTTTTTCCCCCCCATTTCAATACTGAAAATTTTCAGAAAATATATAACGAAGTCATTCAGGCACAGCTCACTTAAGGCTAACTTTACACACGATTTTGTTGGGAATTTTGCCTCACTGGCCTTAAACTGCTGGGTCAACTATTTTTCTTCTTGGATTTTATTTTCTTAATGAATCCTTTGAAAGCCTATTTAAAAGAAAAAAAATATTCAATCTCTTCCAAGAAAAGATGTGGGTGATTATGATATTTTACATCAAATAAATATTACATAATTTCTAAGAAAAGGTTTTATGTAAGTTACCATGGACTCTCCAGTTCATGACATTTTGATGTCAGCAGTTAAATGCAAGTGTGAGCATTTATATTACACACACATGCCAAATAGATACATCCCATGCAACCATGTCAATATAGGGCATATTGATATTAACACATTTTATGCAAGTATGCCAGTCTTACTACAAGGAGATACAATGTCTGTCCCATGGCTGAAATCAGCGGGGCTGGGGGGAATCAACCCAAGGTTAAACTATCTCCCTTCCTTACATAAGCTTTCCTACTAAATCTGAAACATGGTCAAGTAGTAATTTTGAGGTGATACTAACTATCCCAAAGGAAAGGTTTTTTCCACCGGAAAGGGACAGATTTTGCCAAAGCACATCTCCCACAGGTAGGTCCACCTTTTAAAAACAAACAAACAAACAAAATCACTGTTAATCCCTGTATTTCACTGTGCAAGGAAAAACTAGGAAAATCCAATAACTTTATTTTAGGGCAACAATATTAACTATAGCCATCACTATCAGCTTCATGTCTAATTAATGAGAAGTTGTGATAGAAATTCTGTCACATCTATATGAATTCAGAAACTTGCTTTAAACATTTCTTTTCTTCCAGATTTGTCTACAGCTGAGATTCCTGAAGACATCCTGCACAGAGTCAGAGCCAGTGCATGCCTTCAGATAGAGCACAACAAATCAAGGATATTTTTCCTACTTCTCCAGGTTTTGTTTTTCAAGTAGAAGGACCTCAACTCTCATACTTAAGGAGGCAAAAAAGGAAGAGCAGGACATTTGATCTGTTATCTTCTAGTAGTCAGCTGGAATTCTACTGGATATCATCAAGGGGAGGGGAGAAAGAATCTTACTCATGTATGCGAACAGCAACAACAGCTCAGGATTAGCTGCAGACAGAAAGACCATATAGGATTAACACAGTGAACCAGTCATCATGCTTACCAGAATATTCAAGAGCAAAATATTCAGAGGATTTCAGGACAGGATTTAGCAAAATTTGACTGAAAATAGCACCACATTTTGAATAAGCTTTATTGAATGCCACAGCACCCAGCATCTCTTGACCAAAATGACTTAATGTGCATTAATTTCAGAAGCATTTCTTGCATAACCATTTAAAGAATCAGTGCACTGGAAGGGATGGAGAGCTGTCAGAAAGGCGTCTATACACAAGCTTTAAAGTGCAGGCAAGAGCCTTACCTGCAGCATATGAACTTTTAAATGACTGAATCTCAGGGTAAGTATTATTACTGTCAGATGCAAAGTCAAGAACCCAGCACCATTTAATCAGCTTCTGCTGCTGAATTAATGGCTTTCATTGTTACTTTTTCTTTCCGCAACACTTTGACTGCTATGACAGCCTTACTTGTGCTAGGGGTTGTCAATAACGGCAAAAGGGATACTCTAAGCTTCAAATTGCAGGTTGGATTACCTACATTAGAAGAGTGTATAAAAAAGAAAGAAATTCAACTGGAAAACGCTCACTGCTGTTATGGCAAAACCTGGCTCTGCAACACTTCAACAGCAAGGAGCTGAAGTGCTCCTGGAGCAGCTGCCAGTGCTCTTTCGCACCAGCTCTGTAGCAGTTTCCCAGAAGGAAGTGAAGCATCATTCTTGGATCTACATGGATCCATCATTGCTTCCATCTGACAGGAGCTAGCAGTAGGCAATGACGAGTGGAAACAAGCTGGCAAGGGAGACAACACTCCCTGCTCTTCTGCACCACTGAGCGAATCCTTGCTCCCTCCAGAGCAAAGTTACTCTTCGATATAATTTCCCACGTTGCAGGAGGAGCCACACATCAACAAGCAACAGGTTCACAATCTGGCCCTTTACTGAGCCAGACCCTCTAACAGAAAAGCCATTCACAGCAGACCGTAGCCTCCTGGGACTGAGCTAGACTTTGCATTTTGCCCATTTTTCCTTGTGCACTGCAGAGTAGAAAATAAGCATAATTAACAATGTAAAGCTCAAGCTGCTGAACCTGGTAGTTCATTTAAAAACAAGCTCCATACATTCATGCGATGTATGTGTGTCAGAAAAAGTCTTATTAATTGTCTGGGCAAGCACTGCCTTAAATTTGGATCCTTTTTGGCTACTAATTCCAGCCGCTACGCTTGTAAACCATTCCCATTTACATGCACGCAGACTGATACCCAAGTAGCTAGAGCGTGAAAAGGACAGTAAATAGATAGCGACTGATAACGCTGTTGATGTTAGATGATACTGTAACCTAATCCAGCACACACTCTGTGGTGGTGGCTGGAAAGCTCTCTAAAAGTGCTACTGGCATCCCCAGATAGCTGGCCATTCAGTAACCGCCTTTATTAATCTGTGGTCTTGGCCAACCTTTGAATAGGCACACAAGCTTGTCCATATTACAGACTCTTGGTTTATTTTTCTAAACTCTTGTTGGCAGTTTACACAGCAGTAAATGATTGAAGGTGTACAAGGACTAAATCCTAGTTCATGGTCGACTTGGCCATCCATCCACAGACAAGGGATACATGGAAAGGCAGCTGCAATATGTGAAGCTGCTGCAGCCACTGGCCATGCTTTACCTGTCCTGTGGGCAAATGAAGCTGATCACTCTTCATCACTATTAACACACTGATGTGTAAAAATAAATAAATAAAATAATACAAGCCTTGCCTGCAAATTCCTCTGAAACTCCTGGGAAAAAACAGACACCCTTCCCAGTGTAACAGCGGGCACAGATCACCAGCTAAGTTAGCTCTAAAGGCAAATATTCCATTTTCACTGAGAGATGCAGTGTGCCATAATATGAATAAGGAACAAAGACCCCTTTCATTCTGCTGACAAATACAGTATAGCATGTCACAAATCACAAGGGGAGCAGACAATACAATGGCAGCAATTAAATGGGTGTCTTTTTATTAAGAAATACATATAATAATGACAGACTATGTACACTCCTCCCCCCCAAGCCCTCAAGAATTACACTGGCTAACATGGCTGTATTTAGGGACGTTTCCTTCTGTTACATAGAAAACTATCTCAAGGAGGGGTACATCCAGCCAGTGCAGCAGGATACGCGCAAATGCAGAAATAGATATTTTGTTTGGTTTTACACGTTGTACACCTTGTTTATTGCAATTCACACACAGCTTCTGCAACTCATTCACAATTGATGTATTTCTGGAGAAGCTAAAAAAAAATGCCCTTTTTAACTCTCTCACTGCTGAATTTCAACTGAGACACCATCTCTGCCTCTTCCCTCCTCCCCCTCTGCCCTGGTGACCCAGCCTGCTCTCGGGACATTCACTTCCCAGCCTTCACACCTGCTTAGTTTAGGGGACGTTTTGCAGGAAAAAGGACCCTCCTGGCCCTGCTATGTCTTTAAGAGGTGACCAGCCTCTCTGAGCCTGTCCCTCCTCGCTTGCAAGAGCCAGCACAGGGGACTGCTGCCCAGCTCAGTTCAGAGTGGCCAGCACCTTGCCCCACGCCGTGACCCCCAGAGCAGAAACGCGCGCCGATTCTCACCTCCTGCTTTACTTTCGGCATGCGCGGCCGTCTGGGGAGCAGCTACATTTCTACCCCAGATGAGTGCATCCCTCGCGAGGTCTCCTTCCTGCCCCCTCCTCGCCTGAGCCACGGGGAGAACAATGCGGGGACAGACATTTAGCAACACCTGCTGTATCGCATTAATATGCACAGGGATGTATTGATGGTTTTTCCCATCCAACACTAAGACTGCATTGTTCGGGGCGATCCATCAGTGGATCGCTCCCCCCCCACGCCGGCCCCACAAGCCCCCTTCTGACATGTCCCCTTGTCTCCCAGCCCGGGCTGACGACCACGTTTAGGAATGCACTTCATTAAATCGGAGCTGCCCCATTCCAACCTGCAATGCGGAGGCAGTACAAAGCAAGCGCCACGCTTCCTCCCGCATTTCTTTCAAAAGCCCCATTGTTCGGCAGGCATCTGGTCCTGATCTCAGCCTATTCGTGCCCATTGACCCCGCTTTTCGCAGCGCACCCGCTCGCCAACGGGCCTCACGTAAAGCCTGCTTTCTGAATTAAAAAGCAGCACTAGCCATCTGTCCTCCCAGGCTGGGCTAAGGCTGTGCAGCTCCGCTCCGCAGCTCCCTCCCCAACCCCACAGCCTCCCCTGCCTCCCGTTATAACCCGCTCTCTCCTTACACGCACAACCTGCAGCTGAGGAACCACTGGCTTCGCTCAGTAAACACAGACCTAGCTTATCACATTTGCTGCTTTTCATTTCTTATGTTAGCATCTAGGAAAGAAAAAAAAGAGAATACAACAGAACATTCTCACTTGCCTGAGTCCTTCGAAATTCAAGCACAAATACAAGATTAATCCTTCCTTTGTGAGGTCTTGTCTTTAAGTCGTGGTATGTAATGATCCTCAGCACTGCAGCAGAGGGGAATAAAAAATGCAGGGATCATAAGCAGGGGGAGGACAGGGCTTACTTACATCAGGGTTTCTGCCACATGACAATAGGTTTGAGAGGGAAGAATAAGCTGGCAGCAGCAGCTGACAGTGCAAAAGGGAGAATGCAGAAGCCTGCCTTTTATATTATTGGTGACATTTCTAACACATGACAACAATTTCCATCTGTATTTAAGCTGGGAGTGTGAGGAAAAGAGCATTACATCACGACTCCTCTATTCCTAGGGGCTGTGGAATATGTAGGCCAGAGGGATTAAAAAGCACCTGTGTACGCTGGAGATCTGAAATACCATGAGGCAGATTTTTCCCCCCTCTCTTCTTTGTCCCTCACCCTTTTTATTTCTCTAGCACCTTCACTGAGCTGCTGTTTGAAAATATGCCCAGGGAAGTGCAAAATGGTATTGTCCTAGTTTGCAAGGCACAAGAATGGGGGAACTATGCGAATATGTATTTCTAGCTCTGTCTCTCTCTCCGTAGGAGATACAGCACTCATTTTTGCAAGCAATCAGACAGAATACAGAGCATCTTTCTGTTTTCTGTGGTGCTTGTCCCAAGGGCTTCGAGTTTCTCTTAAAGTATCAACTTTCATCTTCCTTTTAAATCCACAGGGAATTTCAGTGACAGTAGCAATGATTTTTTTTTTCCTTTCTTTTACAGCCAACACATGCCTGTATCTTTTTAAAAGTAAACATCAAGAACAGGGGCCAAAGATATTTTGGAAAAAGCACTTGACTGCTTCAGAGCCAGCAGGTGTCCGTCTTGGACGCTTTCCACATACCTCACAGGACAGGATTGCTTAGATGCAGTACTGAAATCCCAGGGGACTCCAGCCTCGCAAGGAAGCCTGCTCCCCCGCAGCTCAACGGCTGCTTTGCTGGGGCTTGCGCGGCTCCACCGAGGCAGGCATGGACGTACGGATCCCAAGGACCGCGTGGGAGGTGCCGGTGGGGTGGGCACAGGGTGCTGTGGGGCCACCGCTGGTCACCTGCTCCCGTGGACCAGGGCTCAGGCATGGCAGGGACAGCACCCACCGCTGCTGCTCTAACAAGCAGGTGTTTTGAACCATACCAGCTAACAGCCATCGCTTGCAAAGCAGCTCGGTACAGGTGTACATGCAGGCAACAGCTCACAAGTTTACAGCACCTGTGTGTGAGGGCCAGGCCCAGGCAATATAAGGAGAAAACATCATTGCTGTGTTCCACTATGAAACCCAACAGTGCAAATACAACCACTGCTCTTCCTGAAGTACCTGAACCCCAAAAGTGTTTGAACAGGGTAGGGGCAAAATGCCACCGAGAGATAGCAAGCCTTATATTACCTTTATAAGAGAGAGCACCACACACAAACAGGAGAATGGCCTGATTATAAATACATAAAAGAGTCTTAATTTTATGGGACATAAATATTTTCATTAAAACACCATCTGGCCCAAGGTACTGGCCCATTATGTATCTCTTGTTTAAAAAGAAAAGATAAAAATTCTTCGTTCAAGATTCACCTTCATGACCTTTCAACAACAGCCTCATTGAGTCTTAGGCTGCTTTTTGGGCATGTGTCCGGTCAGCTCATAGTCCTCATGGGAAGTCCAGAGCCTGTGATAATGATGGGTTTAGAGTACCGGATATGGTAAATTTGAAAACTGCAAAATGAGAATAAGTAACTCTTAATTGCTCACGCCTCCTCTTCATGTCCACAAAATAAAAAAATCTGCACAAGCCAGACTGAAACTCTCTCACCAGATGATACTTCAATGAGGCAGCACCTAAATGGGACATTCCAGAAAAGAGCCTCTTTATTAAAAAAAAGAAATCGAGCATTTTACTTTACCTTTATTCAGAGATGCAGCTCCCCAATCATTTATGAAAACTCTTTCATAAGATTTAGAAGGGGGGAAAAAAGGAAACAATGAAATGGCTTATTTTTAAACTAGGGTTTAAAGGCTTTTTCTCTTTCCAAAAAAAAGTCCCACACACAAAGAAAGAAATTCAATGCAAACCTCTGTTTCTGTATCATGAAAGCCCCTTCGAGCACCAGAGTAATCAATTTCTCAGAGCTTGTGTGGTCTACAGCAAAAGCCAAAGAAAGGTATTTAAGTTTATACAGCCTTCAGCATTTTGATGGCTTGCTTTTGAAATACGACATGTTTAAATTTTACATCTTTTTTGCAGTTAGTTATGTCTTAAGAAAATGGTTGCTGTCAGTAGAAAAAATAGAAATGAAGGAGAATAAATGAAATTCAACGTAGTTTTGAGCTGCTTACCCATTCTAAAATCAGAGTAATTCAAAGTTGCACCATGAAAACTGTTACAATCATAATTATAGCACCTTCCATTATATTACAGTCTTATTTTAGCATCAAACACTTTGGCTCATACTAACAAAGCAAAAATACTAAATAAGAGTAGTGCTCCAGTGCCAAGCACCACCAGATAAGCATCCACACAAATTTACAGGAACAGTAAAGCAAATACTTTGTCAGATGTGAGAGAACTCTACCTTTTCTTGAGCAGAAAGTCAAAGGCAAACCATAAATCACTTCAGGATGGGGAAAGGAGTCTTTGTCCTTACGGTAACCCCAACTTCCCACCATGAAAGAAGACCATCTTGAGACAAGATTTTACAGCTGGGATTTAACTCACAGGGTGGAAGAAGTGTGAGATAGAGCACTCTTGTAGGTATGAACAAACTTTCCAACAGACTTCTCAATCTTTCATCAGTACATTTTGGATCCAATTCACTTACCATGTGGGAACAGCAAATGGGGAACAAACTGCGAATTCAAATAACTGTAAACTCAGCAAGATGTGGAAATAAAACACAGATGGTGCACTTCAGATTAAGGGTCAGCGTTTCAGCGTTGCTTTCCACTTTTACATTGTGATAGGTGATGTATAACAACCACCTCCTCCTCGAGACAGCACTCTAATTAAACCATGACTCACTTAGGAAAACAAGGAGGCAAGTGATACCTCCACAGAAGCCTCCCTGCCAGTTGGGAGGAGCTAAGGTTACTTTGTTAAACTGTGGCTCATGGTTTTGCTGTCGAGAATCAATGTTTGGGAGTGGAAATTGTCTCTGCTGGACAGACACAGCTGAAAAAAAATTCTTCAGCTTTTCCAGCTGCCAGGCTGGACCAACCCTTACCCTGAACCAACCCTTACAAAGTGCCCAGTACTAAAACACCTCTGGATGTCCTCATCGTCCTTGCCTGAACATTGGGTTCATTTTATTCTCTGAAACCGATTTTGTCCTAAATCCCAGGAATGGAATTTAGGATGACTTTATTCTTGCTGTGAAGTGTTAATTGCACGCCCAAGGCCCTCTAAGAAAGGGTCTGCTTGTAAGCACACGTTCAAAGAAAAAATAAAGCAGTAAGTACAGATTAGATGACAGAAGAACTATAAATCTATAGGAGCTTGAAATGCCAGATAGAGAGGAGCAGTAGTGATTGTAAGGTGACTATTACCTTCAAAATATGCCGGAGGTTGTTTATCAGATCAGAGTTAATGAGGGAGAAATCTAATAGTACTATAATATTAAATTTACCATTTTAATGGTATCATCAATGTTCTATAATGTGGGCAATTTACAGAATGTCTGTCAATGTGATTCTCCAGTGTGGTTAGTTACACAGGAGCCGCACTATCGCATCTCATCAGCCGTTCCCTTCTAGAAAACACTGGGTGTTTTGCAGAGGATTGCAGAAGGCTAAGTGAGATAGCAAATATATATTTAAAATTATGGGAATGCAAAAATGGGAAAGATATTTATGAACATTATGGGATGTTTACATTCCTGAAAGAACTGGGTCCAGCTCTGCCCCACTGTCAAGTCCAGCCTTCCTACCTCTGCACTGCCATTAGTCCTGCTGGCTTTTCCTCAACTCTCTTGTACGCCTTGCAACACTCGCTGCTTTTGTCAAAACCTTACCTACCTGGATTTAGAAGAGCTGAAAATAACCTCAGTATTCAAGTACATTTTCAGCTCTCATGTATTAGGCCCCTCTGAACAAAACAAAATACCAAAAAACGCACACCCTACAAAACCATGAGGGCTCAGAAAATAACAGGTAAATGAAAAGACTCAAAATATCCACTTTCAAGTTTTTGATTACTCATTCAAGACCTGTGAACAGTAGGAGATGGTAATGCTGCATTTATAAATATCCATCTCCTCATGTATTCAAGGAAGAGTTTGCTAAAAACAGCAGCTTAATTTGGAGTTCTTCCTTCCTCCGTCACCTGCCCCAGCCCCTCAGTTCTGAGGGACGCCAGTTCAAATTCCTAATGCAGCAAAGATTACCTGCACATTTTTAGAATACGACAATCTCCCACTAAGTAGCTTTAAATTTGGTAGAAAAATTCATACTGTAGTTGGCAGTATTTGAGTTGCCATGATGGTCTGAGATAAAAATGAAGTATCATCAATTTATCTAATAAGCAATACTGCTTCTTCCTACAGACCTCCTTTTACCAACATCAACATTTGTCTACTGTTTTTTCCCCTGGTAAATGAAGTGTTAAACCTGAAGTTTAAAGAAAAAGTGCAGGTAGTGAATGAATGATGAAGTATGAAATATAATTCAATGGCCGATGACACTTCCAAGGGTCTTTGATGTTCTTCTCCATCTTCAGCTCCAAAAAGACCCTGCAAGTAGAACTGCTAGATCACTATCCACCCGATTACCCTGTGATACATGTCTCATTTTGAAGATATATTAGCCTTTCAAAGAGCCATTTATTAAACATTTCCATTTAAATAATAATTTTCACAATCCTCAGTGAAACAGATGTATTCCCTCTTAAATCTAATTAAGAGCAGCCTGGGACATTACAAAGCCCTTTAAAAGGAATTCAGGGAACTCGTGTCCCCCTTAAACAAATCTGTTCTGGCAAAGACCTGGGAATCTTGACTTCATAACTCAAAGCTCTAATTATTCAAGAGGACATTATAAAAAACGGATACATCTAGACCTTTACAACTAATAGGAAAGTTTTATTCCTTCTTCAATAGGGGTGGAACTAGAAATATTTGTTCTATTTTTTCTACCTTCATATTCACTGGGAGTGGGGGGGAAGGAAATCAATGAAGATTAATTTACAGAGTTATTCCTAGTAAAGGTACTGGGTATGACTCTCCCCAAAGAAAACCAGCTAGCAGAATCTAAACAGCTTTGTAAATGATTATATGGCTAATCTCCTCTCTGCTGAAATAAAGAGAGAAAGGATTTCGGGGACAAATACAGCACGCTTTATGTGAAGAAGCATGGTAACGTTAAAAAAAGGATAATTGTTTGAAGATGAAATGTAGCAAGTCTGCATCCCCATCAAACCATCAGGAGCTTGCATCTGCCATTGCCCTCCTGGGCTCAGAGACTGTCACGGTAGCAATATATGTGACTGGGGATCACACAGGCATTTCCTCCTCTGCAATGCCACTGTTTTTGCTCACACTACATTGCAGGTACCGCACTGGATCAGAATAATATAATATAAATAGGATTTTTAGGTGTCCTCTTTTAAGTACTGACATCTTTGACAAAAGAAGTACGGAACTTTTGTAACTGTGAAACCACCACGCAAATCAACACATCCAAGCACAAATATACCTATACAGAGCAATGGGTGCTTCCTAGAGGGAGTTAATAATGAAATACCAAATGTGACTCCCAAATGCAAATCTGCATGGAAAAATAGGTTAAAGAACAGCTACATATTTAATTTTTCCTTATTTTAAACTGTTTCTTTTGCCTGGAACACTCATCCTCTTGGCTTGTAGCATAACCAATACACTGTAAATCTTGAACAGAGACATGGTGGTAGTTGAAAAGAAATCAAACCGCCTCAATGAAATCAAAAGCTGAGACACTGCAGCCATCACAAAAGATCTAAACAGGACCCTGGGACATCGTATGAAAAACTGTGGCAGGACAGAGCCAGTTTTGAAGTAAATAATGTGGGGTAATTCATCTCCACCCCTTCAACCTCCAAAACAGCAGTACCTGCTCTCAGCTCTGATTTACTCTCTGCTTTTCAAGAGACTCACAACCTTAGAAACCTTTACATTTTAAAACATATGCACAGACATTGTTTGCACTACCTAAATACCCACTTGCAGATGCTTTACCATAGTACAAAGCAACCGCAATGAAAAAAACCACAAAATTAAGTACACTGGGGACTAACAAAGAAAACAAAGAAAACTAGCCATGTAATCTCTTCCCACACTTCTTACCCAAATCTCCTTTGGCAAGTGGCATGGGACAGCCTATAAGGCTGAGCTCTTCTGCTTTGTACTGTTCTCTGGTGCCTCATGCAATTTCAACTGGGTGTACAGTGAAATACAAAAAAGCAATTCCTCACAAATGGGTAAGCAGATGGAGCAGTATTTGCTATCATAAGTGCTTTTATTTCCAAATGTTTTAAAAAAAAAAAAATTACCCACTGGCACAAAATGCACTATTGATCTGAAAGGACAGAGCAGATGGAAAAAAAGGTCTGAAGTCTCCTAGATTAAACAGGAATGACTGTGTATAGAAAGGAACTAAACTACAAAAATATTGGCCCTGTTGCTCAAAACAGGGCATTTTTCTCTCTCAAAAGTGAAAACACATCTGGTTCACTAATATGTGAAATAATTGTACCCCTGAAAACTGCAGGGGACTCTGCTGCAATTCTGCACTCCCTGGAACACAGCTACAAGGATTTTCTAAACCCACTGGTTGTACTCAGGATACAGCCCCTGCTGAAAATACAGGAAAAAGTAAATGTGTGTACATTAGCTGGCATGGAAAATATGCTTCATATTCTTCAGAGTTAGATTAATTCACAACCAAGTATTCTTGAGAAAAATGATCTTTACATACTGCTGGTACCTGTATGTTGCACCCTAGTGTTAAGGACACTATTTTAAAAATATTTCAAACTTTTCCCTAACATAAATCTTGTAAAACAATTAATTATTTTTCGTGTGTTAGAAAAAAGATCAGTCTGCTGTTCCTCACCTTATCAGTGTGAGCCTTCAAATGAATATTTCATGGACACTGCAACTTTTTCTCATTACAAAAGCAGAATTACACCTCTAGGAAGGGAACTGCAACAAAAGGTACTTGGATAATAAATACGGCTGCGAGTCTGGAAAGCTTTTGAGAATTCAAAGAACATTTGTGTACATAAACTGATGATTTATTGCCTGTGAAGAAAAATAATGTGAACTGTCAGTGATTCTGTTTATCCTTAATAAAAATTAGCAACTAAAAATAACTTCGAAATTGTGACTCAAATATCCCCACATGTAAAAACACATGCATTTGTAACATAAAGGTCTTTCTGCTTCACTTCAACAGTTTTTCCCAGTATACTGATACACTATTATACTCAATATTCTAAAGAAAAGAACCTTCTGTAAGCTGGTTTGCATATCCCTTCTATCAATTCATTCTGAAGTTCAGAAATACTTATGAGGAACCCAGTGCCACAGGACTTTAAAAGCTATCCTGGGAAATCACCTAAGTCTGCATGTTTGACAGCAGTTTCATCACACCCCAGCCCATTTAGTCTCTCTAGTCCTCCATTAGCTGCAGATGATGGTAGTTACGCATGTAGCAGCTTATCTGACTCCTGGAGCAACTAAACTATCCTTTGGTAGTTCAATTATCCATGAAAACATTTAATCCAGGTAATAATGTTCAATGTGCTCTTCTACATCCACTTACTAAAGTTTGTCCTATAAATATTGTGACGTTTCCTTGTTCAATATTATTGGTTTTTCTTAGAAAGGAAACTTTTCCTTCGCACCAGCAGATCGCTTGGAATAAAGAAACTTATTCTCAAATTCCCCACTGAAATGTGAGCGAGGTCAGGCCCGCCAGGTGCCTGGGTGTCGCTGTCTTTTTCTAAGCCTCCTTACAGATCGCTCGACACTTACACTATTGATTTTTATCCATTTCTTTCCATTTTGCTCCACACTCCCCTATAAGACTAACCACAATAGTTGGAGCTGCTGTTCTGTAATTGAAGACAGAAGAACAGATCAAACTCTGGGAAGGTGAGAGAACAGACAGCAGAAATGAAAGTGGTAAATCTCTAACGTTAAAATCTCCAGCCAATTAATCCCAGGGCATGTACTTGTTTTGGGAAAGTGAATCAGCTGTTGAATGATGATCTCCTGAGGTTATAAAAGCCAATTTTGGCAAAAGGCGGGGGGGGGAAGATTGCCACAGAGTGTCTAGGCTGACATCTAAGACTTAACTCTAGGCTAACCATTACATTGTCCCTGTTTCATCTACCATCAAAAAGACCTTGCATTTTCCAGAGTTTTGCTTCATAAGACTACAGCCTGGCAAAGAAAGGCATTGCACATTACCAAATAAGATAAATGCAGAATATACATGATAGGGAGGGGACCACTACTCCGTTATTTCAGTCACGCCTGAACCAGGTACACTGTTTTGGCAAGTAAAGGTGCAGATGCCAGATCCACCATAGCTGCCTCTGCATGTTACGCAGGACTCAAACAAGTGGAGAATCAAGTAAATGTGCTCAGAGGAAAAAAAAAACCATGCAGAGATAAGCTTTTATGGAAGTAATATCATCTCTCTGATTCTTCTTGATACACTGGGAAAAGAAATCTGCTGTCAGGTTGTTGAGAATAAGCAACTAGGACAAATGGCCAGTACTGCTTGTTTATTTTAAACAGATGCCTTCTACCATCATTTCAAAATGAGGAAGATAATCCTGTCTGTTCAGCCTTCTGTGAACAGAGGTTTAGACACGCTGCTGCACTATAATGTTAAAGGAAGTTGCTATCGCATATCTTTCTCAATTAACACTATTGCACAGATATCCCAAGGTAAGGCTACTTGGAAACACCTATTTAATGGATATATTCTTACATGTACGTCCAACTAATCACATTTTCCACTAAATAAATCTTCACATACACCAGTCCTGTTTGGGGGAGTTCTGCTCCTAAGAAAGACTGTGAAACCCAATGCCAGGATGTCAGCACACTCTACATCACGGACTCACAGCCTCCCCCCAAATCAGATGTAATGCAAGTCACATCAACTTCTGTTAGCACAGGTGGACTCAGACATGCCACAAGGTGCCCCAGGAAGATGCCCCACACAGCTGGTAAACCTACCCTTTTGCTCTTAAGAGTTTAGGCTGGCAAAATTGAGCTGGAATAAGTGAAATCTGCACCAGAAATAAGCTGTGGGCAAAGTCTCTGCATCAGTCAAAGCACTTCTCATACAGTCATGGCCAATCAGTAATCATGAAATTGTTGCCAATTCACAGTCTACTCCAAGCTCAATGGAGCCATTAACTAGCCCACAAATAGAGCATTATTTCTGGTGATCTTCATTAGGCACATCAGAAAACAGGAAAAATGTGGTGCTTCAAAACAAAACGAGGCAAAGGGGATAGCTTGAGACTGGACCAACATCTTGCTAATCTGGATGATGTATTTGAGAGTTTTTTCTAGTTTGGACGGTGGATCCTACATGCTAGGAATAAGAATAGTTACTTATCTGAACATGTAAGGAGAATAGCTTTGCTCAAGTTTAAGGTGATGATTTTTCTTACACAGAAGACAAAAACAGTCTTAAAAAAAAAAAGTCTCTGACCCAGCATGTGAACAGCATGTTAACAGTGAAATGATAGCATCAGGAAGAAAGTAAAGGAAATAACACACAGTTGGTTCAGCTGAAATAAAAGCTAGTTCAGTGGCTGAACTGCACTAATGCTTTCAAAGATTAGTACATTGCAAATGCATGTCTTCATTAGCGCTTACACACCATCCAAATACATAAATAAAGTGTCCTGCCTCTCTTCCTTACTCTGGCTCAGTCCTAGATTAGGATGCTGAAGTTGTAAATTCCAGAGGAGAACGCTTTGGGTCTGTAAATAAACCCGTGGGTTTGGTGCGATAGTAACAGCAGAGCACTCACGACGGCACGACAACCAAACTTGGAGGCCACCTGGAAGCTCGTCACAGCTGTTGTTTACTACAGATCTTTGCAGAAAAAAGCAGCTCAATGGGGAGCAGGGAGCTGAGGGTACGAAGACTTGGAGGAAGCGTGCTGGAGGGGCAGAGGGCACTGAGAAGCAGGGGAAGACTTCAGCTTGCAAAAATAACTGTGTGGTTTATCTACTTCTTTCAATAATAGTTCACTTTTGGGTTCTTTTCAAGCTCTCATTTCTTTATGACAGCTCCCACGTTTACGGATAAAGTCCTCTGGTGTCTCAGAAAACCACCCCTGTGTCACCCATTTAGGCAATGCTCATATCCCCTTCAGGAGCTGACATCATCCCACTCTCTTACCTTCGATTATTGACCAGAAAGTAAAGCAAACTCTTAACCAACTCTCCTAAAGTAAAAATCTAAATGATGCCTAAGCAGTGTGTCATTGTCATATGAAATAATGAGGTCAAGTCAAACTTTCTGCATCTTTCCTCCCCTCTGCTTGACCTCTATCTTCTACAAAAGCTATAGCCATGTCTTCACTCAGTTTCCAAGTCAGCCAAGCATGCAACTGGCATGCGGCTGTGGGGGAAACAGAAGCCCTCTGGGTTTTCTTACCAACGTACCAAACTAGTCAGAGCTGAACCACGTGGGATTCTTACTAGAATTTCTGGGGAAGAACTGGTTAACATCTCCTTTCCCCATTTTGCATTTACTAATTATCACTTCGTTTAGCCCTTATATTAGTGCAACAAAAAGCAGCTGTCAGGCCAAGCACGCATAGTCCAAGTGACCTTGTGTTCTTGTTCATGTTTACCACATAATCAGCAGGGAATTCCATTTTCAAAATACAAGACTTCATAATCCATTAGCACTAGAGATTGGTCCAGGGCTCTGGATTTACTGGTCACATGTACCAAGGAATAAAAATATGAGTGTACAGCTAGATTAATCTCCAGACCTGTAAAGCATCCCAACTCACCGTGCGTGCAGCAGTCTCATTCAAATTCACATATGAATATTAGCATCATTCTTAAAAGCTACTGCTAATACCATCCCCACAGTACATGTAGAAAAAATTAAATGCTACCTGCTTTACAACTCAGAAAGTATGGAGACACACAATAACTAACTCCACATCTCAGATTTTCCATTCGTTTCATAAATGGAACATAAGTACTGATGTTCTTATTAATACATTGACAACCCATATCTCTCCTAGCTATTTCTAAAAGGCAGGAATCACTTTCACTGCTCTTAATTTTAAATCAAAAGTCTTTAGCGAGTCCAAGCAGTTTAGCTCACCATCAAGTTCAATAAATCAGAGAAAAGAATCAATGGAAAGCATTTCAAAATGTAACCTTGGTAATGCACAAAATGCTTCCTCAGAACTTACGCTCATTTACTTTATTTGCTGCTTTAGAAACTGGAATATAACACATAGGGAGAAGGACATTAGCATCACGACATTGCATCTCCCGAGCCTAACATTGTATGTGCTCTCCTAGAAAGCACTTTTCGCAGTATGCTTTAAAAACCTGCAGCCTGGCAAGTTAGATGATTGAAAACTAATCATATTTCACGTTGACAAAATGGAAAATGGAAGTGTTCCATAGAAAATAATAATCCATATTTATTCTTTATGTCCATGCACAGCACTTTAAACGTAATTTGGTCCATGCTTTCCACTGATAAAATGAGAATAAACTCAATAGTGATATACAGCATCTGCCATTTGAAGAATCAACATTTGTCAGTGTTACCACACAATTTTAACTGTGGTCCTACACAGTTCTCCTGCATGCAACACTTAGACTGAAAAGGGCTATTACTCTACGTATCATTATGTGATATTTGTTGGCAAATACAGATTTTTGAGTGGCAACATCATTATTCAA